>NW_024962263.1:43874146-44168978 GCF_019238085.1 Lagopus leucura
TTTTTTTATTAATAATCATGATTCTGGGTTTTAATTTTAATAATAATTATTTCTTATAAAGTTCTATAAGCAAACATTCGTATTAAGATGTTTCCAAACAAGTCATGTTATTGCTTTCTGCAGTTTGGGTATTCTGGAATCTGAACAGCCAAATAACATACATCAAGGATGATGGGCAGTTTACTCATTTCAAATTAATTTACAAGTTACTATACTACAGTCTACTATTATCCAAATATATGGCCCTCATCAAGTAAGCATTTTGAAAAAAGCACCCGCTAGGTAGGAAATAGCGTTGTGTGATCAGTTGTGTACAAATGTAGTAAGCAGATAATTTATTTATATGATAGTATAATATCAAATATACTTAGTTGTTAATACTGTAAATATACTGTAATAGCAAGAATTAAGTAACATCTTTTGATATTACTATGGCCAGTGCTGCTGTAAGCAAATGTAGAACCTATGGACAGATGTGTGCCCAGTAAAAAAGGAGACTTAACCAGCAGAGCAGTGCTGGTGTTAAACTAAACCGTGGTTCACTTTTTGATGAGCTGATCAGAACAGATGAGGAAGAACCTGCAACTTTCTTCTGTTAGCTTATTTATGACTCTAAAAATTCTGTAGTGACACTAATTTATATTTTCAATTATTTTGATTTATCCTAAAGGCAAAGTTGAAGCTCAGAGATGGCCCTAATGATGTTGTGTTCAGTATCACAACCCAGTATCAGGGGACTTGCCGTTGTGCAGGAACAATATATCTCTGGAACTGGGATGACAAAATCATCATATCAGACATTGATGGAACGATAACCAAGTAAATACTGTTTTTCCTTTCTTTTCTTTGTATTTGATACATTATTTTGCTTTATTGATGCTGTCTTTTCAAAGTAAGACAAAGAAGCCTGATTTAAGATGACTACTGAAGAACATTTATTAACAGTTATGAGAAATGTTTCTTGCTTTGGTTTAAATTTACACTTATGTTTACAGCAAACTAGAAAATGTCTTTAGCATTCTTGCATTATTCTTTAAAATGTTCATCATGTGACTACTGCCCTTACAGTCAGACTTGTCTAGGTTTAGCAAGCATACGGTGCAAGCTTGGGAACTGACTTGTGTTGTATGGCTGCCACTAATGGCTCAGTGTGGAATAGGTACTAACTCTCTTTCAAAGTGGCTAAGACCTTTTGCAGAAGTGTTTTTGTAAATACTCTTTGCAAACTGTCTATTCATTAATAGCTGTCTTTAACAAGACTCATATGCTTAGTTTCAGCTATCTCCAATTTTGCTTTTAGGTCTGATGCTTTGGGACAGATACTCCCTCAGCTTGGCAAGGACTGGACTCATCAGGGCATTGCAAAACTCTATCATTCCATAAATGAGTGAGTATGTAATCTATGAAGCACATAGGCCCTTTCTAGAATTTAGGAATTAATGGGCAGGTAGTTGAATTGATGTTAATAGTTTCGCATGTTGGCCTAAGTGATGGAAAGTAATCACTTCTGTCAAAAGCAAACAAAGCCAGGTTTGTCCCTCAGGTGTACCCTTTTACAGGAACGGAAGCCACCAGTTTTGCTAGTTCTCTTCTCAAATTTCTGATTCTGCATTTGAGTTTTTTTTAAAGCTATGTAACGTTTTTGTGACTACAAGAGTGTACTAATAGTAACAGCTTCTCAAACACTCATGTGTATGTTTGTTTCCAGTAACTCAGGTTAATCACAAAGCCTTTACTAACGTGGCCCTGTGTGAATTCAGACCTAAACAGTGTCATCCCAATATCTAGATACTTTTTGTTTTAACACATTCACTACCAAACTCAAGTGAACTTTTCTTAGGATTTGATTCCGTGTTCTGAAACAATCCTAATTAAAAACTGACATGGACACAAAGGTTGGTGGCCTGGATCGAGTTTTGTGCTACTCACTTTGTTATGCTTCTGACATAAACTGACACAACCCAGCAAAGCAGCAGTTTCCCCATCTGCTGTCTGGATTAGTCAACTGTGCACACTCACCTTGTAATCTGCAGGACCTGCCTAGGCAGCTTGTGTGACTAGAAGAGGGGAGGAGGGAGAGGGAAGATAGCTTTCTTGTTGCAGCAGTGGTGAGATGTATGCTTAGTTTAGAAGTGTGGTGAGTCATACCCTTGTAAATGTACTGCTCTTTCAAGAGGTATATAGCCTTGTAATATTTATGTCCAATAACTTTGTGCAAAATAAACCTACTTTGTATCTTCTCATTTAGATTAGGTCCTTTGTTTAACAATTAAAAAATTAAGCTGCCAGAAATAATACTTGCTACTGAAGATCACAGAGTCAGCTGTTAAACCATTCCATAGTCCCCTTCAAATAATCAAATTTTATTTTTGTTTTTTAGTTCAAAGCTTAGTTTAAAGTTAATTCCTCCCCACGCCCCCCAAATAATTTTGAGGCCTTGGAAATCCTTTGTTGACTTTTGCTGTGTTTCATCTGAGGCCCCTTGGCAGAAAACTTGAACTTTGTTTTGTGTTCAATGTATAATAGAAAAGTAGTTTGGAAATTATTTGCCAAATAGAATCAGATCTGTGAAAATCTGCATTAAAAAGTTGAGTCTCTTGTGTATGCTGTAATTGTCTACAAATCTATTTAAGAGATGGCTATGAAGTCCTCAGGAAAAAAAAAAATGGGGCTTGATGAGTACTTTTTGTGCTTCCTTCACTCTGAGCTGCAAATTCTAGTAACGATCTGAAAAATACCAACCAACAAGACAGGAGATCTGGTATCTGATATTATGCAATGCAAATAAATAATTGCTAACATCTGTATCTGGGCTGCAAGAAACTGGGAGATACTAATGTGGTGTTTATCTAGGTGCAGTCTAGTCTGTCTAGATACATAATCTTACTATTACTATTCTTGTTCTTTTTTGCACTTCTTAATTTTGATAGAGCCATGTTTTCAAACTATAATGTACTTTTCAGATACCAGAACACTGGAACAGTCTTTTTGTGGGAGTTGGTGCAGCTTACCACAAGTCTGTACCTAATCTAGTGACATTGTTGCAACAGGATATTTGTGTTTACAAAGAATGTCTTCAACAGTAAAATGAACAAAGTTGGTATTTCTTTTCTAGAAATGGCTACAAGTTTCTGTACTGTTCTGCTCGTGCCATTGGAATGGCGGATATGACTAGAGGATACCTGCACTGGGTGAACGACAAGGGAACAATTCTTCCCAGGGGACCTCTCATGTTGTCCCCAAGCAGTTTATTTTCTGCCTTTCATAGGTAAGCGTGTGGGATTTCATACATCTGTTTGCTCCCCATCTCAGAGAAAGAAGCAAATTTAAAAGATTTCTGATGCTAATCATTATAGTTGTAACCAAACATTCTGCTCTGTGCTAGATATGCTACTGAGACTTGGGTGTTCCTCTGGCAATAAGCTATTTATCTGAATTTCACTTTTGTGTCTATGGATGTGTTAGATGTGGCTGCAAAGCACAAAACATCAGTCACACAGCATCTTATTTTCTACTTTCTTTGTTCCTCAATTCTGTGACTGAGTACTGTTAGGTTCCGCTCTTATCAGTGCAATTTGCTGATCTTGCAGTATGAGGAGCATTCTGTACAGGACTGCCTGCAGAAGAATATTTAGCTATCACTTGATTCAACCAATCTTTTGAACTGCAGTCTGCTTGTTCTTGATGAGAAGTGCTCATAATGTAAAAGCCTTTTTGTTAGTTCTTTTTTTTTAATTAAAACCAAACCATTAAGTTATGGCTAACAATGACAGCCACGTCCACTGTAGTCACTTGGCAGGCCTCCTTAATTTTTTTGGTCCAGATAGTCAATTCCCAAACTGCATTCATAAGCTGTGAATTTCATTACATTTACATAATCTAGGTACAGTTTATTCACCTATTTCTACTGTAGATGTTGGAAAACAAATCTTTTATTCTTTTATTATCTCTTGAATCATCCCTGGAAAAGTATTTACCAATGTCTACGTAACCAGCCACAGCAGAAACAGGAATCAGTGAGAACACAATCATCAGATAAATGGGTGCAGGATACCCACTATTTGCTCATGATTTAAAGATTGACTATTCAAATTTTATTCTAGGGAAGTAATAGAAAAGAAGCCTGAAAAGTTCAAAATTGAATGTTTAAATGATATCAAGAATTTGTTTGCTCCCAGTAAACAACCTTTCTATGCTGCTTTTGGAAACAGGCCCAATGTAAGTCTGAGCTTTTCTAATTGAAGGGTTAAAATGCATGAAATATTTGGGAAGGAAAGGAAATAGGCTTTTATTGTTGTGTCTATTTAAGTTTGAATATGACAACAGGACACTGGTCTTTCTCTGAGTTTGGTCGTGAAAGTCCAAATGCAGATACCTTAAATGAAGGCTGCCAGGACTACTAGAACTGTTGCACAGATGTATTAATATTCTCAGGATATAACAGCTTTCCAAATTCTTTATCAGCATTTTTGCATCGTAACTAAGGGTATTTGATTTTCCTCAGTCTTGAATCTTTTTTCTATCAATACAATTCCTGTACTTTCTCTACAGTTATTCTAACTGAGCAAGGGTGATAGGTATTCCAAAGAGGAACAGTGTCATGAGAAGTAGCATTGTGTGATATAGATTTGGTGGTGCATATTTGTGGTCTGAGGCTTGAGAACAAGGCTTATGGGGTTGAGAGAGAAGTGTTTTGTTATGGTCTACTTTTGGGAGGTTTGCTTGTTTGTTTGTTTCTTTTCAGAGACAGTTTTACTGTATGCTTTCCAGTATATCACAGAAAGAAATAACAAAGTACGTGCATTTGTTCGTGCTTCTTGCAGGATGTATATGCCTACATGCAAGTGGGAGTTCCAGACTGTAGAATATTTACTGTGAATCCAAAGGGTGAACTGATCCAAGAAAGGACTAAGGGAAACAAATCTTCGTAAGATCATTTTTATTATTTCAGTTAGAAAAGGTACTTGGGAGTGAGATTACAAAATAATTGCAGTTGTGGCCAGGATGATTCCTTATTATCTCCTGTTACATACAAGACAAGTTTTGTTTGCCAGAGACTTTGCAGCTTTGGTTACTTAAACCGAAACTCCTCAAAAAGGGAAGTAAACTGGCAAAATAAAATTGGAAATTGCTCCTGAAGTAGCAGTACTTAGTGAGTACTTAGTTTTCTGGTCTAGACTTCTAAAGCTCTTTTGGCTACACTTGAGCAGTGACTAGACTGTTAAATAATGTTTTTTCTTTTTTTTTTTTCTTCTTTTTTTTTCAATGTAGGTATTACAGACTAAGTGAGCTTGTGGAACATGTGTTCCCATTGCTTAATAAAGAACAGAGTTCTGCATTTCCATGCCCAGAATTTAGCTCCTTTTGCTATTGGAGAGATCCTCTTCCTGACCTTAACATGGAAGACCTGGCCTGAAAAATACTTCTCATCTAGAAATGGAATTTCATTTTCAGCTACTCGACTTCAGTTTAAATGTGAAGAACTTTCTTAATGAAGATTCTAATTTATATACTGGTACCATAAGTCTTACTAAAGAGATCACTTTAACTCCGTTGGTGTAAGACGAAGAAAATGCAAAGCTGCTGTCCAATTTTTTGTGGGCTTTTGATTTTTTTTTTGTCTGTTTCTTTATTGCCTGTCTTTGTATACTTGTTCTAAGGCACTTGAGATTGGTCTGTCATTGATGGCCACAGTACCCAAGAGGTTCATGGCAACTAAATGCTGAGTGACTTTGCATTTTCATCAGTCAGACCTTATTGTAAGCGTAGATTATTTTGTATTAGTCTTAATAGTATATTTTCTAAAACAAAGCCAAAAAGTATACGGAAACTGCCAAATAGAATGTCAGACCTATTAATAAAAAACACGGCCTAATGTTCAGATGGGCAATTAGACCTTTTTTGCAGAGGATCCAGAACTGAAGACAGTGTGCTCTTTCTCCACTAAAATACAGAAAATATGTGGCCATTACTAGGCTGACAGTGTGAAAACACAAAATTCATCTTCAAATGTAAATATGCCTTCTGTCACATGTGCAACACTGTTCTTGTACAGTCTGTACTCAAACTAACTCTGCTGCTTTTTTTTTTTCTTTTTTTTAATATGCAATGCTTAAACTATATCATAAGCTTGTTAAAATGAAAGCTGTTGTCAGATATTAGTATGGCTTTTGTTGCTTTCAGGCTGCACTATTTCATGTTAAATTTCCATCAAGAGAAATCTTGAACGTTTCTGTAAGAGCTGGGGAGCTGGCATTTTGATTTCACTTTTCATCATGGAGGTGTGTATGCGTGTATGCTATGGAGGCCAGTAAAAAGTATGTTCAGATTATATTCAGGGAATTGTTATACTAAAAAAAAAAAAAAAAAAAAAGTATTTAATTTTTTTAATTACCTACTGCAGGTCTTTCCAGAATTCTGTGTTGCAGATTTTCACTAGCTGGAAGGAACTGTGGCTCAATATGAGATTCCAGGTATAAGAATGGTTAAATGCTGCAGAGCAGAATAAAATCTTTTTTTCTTTTTTCTTTTTTTTTTTTTTTTTTTTCCTTTTGTTTTATTCATAAACATTGTGCTGGTCATTCCTCAGGTTCAGATCAGAGCCTGAGAACAAACTGCATTCCAAGTCTAGTGTTTATCAGCTGTGAAAGCCGCTAATTAATTTCTCTTTCCAGAAATACTTGAAAATAAGAGAGTAGTTCTGCTTTTTAAGTTGAGCTAGTACATTTAACCTCCTTAGGACAAGTCTGTGGTGAGAATTATATGCTTGTAGCCCTTAGGGCTTAATGCCTTCAGCCATTTAAACTTCAGTCCCAAACTTTATGTGGGTGAAGTCTTTTCTGACACTTTTTAAGCAAGAAGTTCCTGAAGCTGTGTACCAAGGATCCTGCCAGGCTCTGGAGCTGAGCTCTTACCTTTACACAACTCCCAGTGGCAAAGTAAGTGATCTTTAGAAGGTACTTGTATGGCTACTGCTGCAGTGCATACCTAGGGCTGCTTCTGAATGAAACGTGGCTCGGCCAAGCCCTTCTGTTCTAACTTACTTGGCCTGGGTGTAGTAGAAGATCTCTGTTATGCTAAATGCAGCTGAGTGCATTTAGGGAATTTTACCCCACCCACATGACTGTTTCCTTTATCAAGCTGAGTAGTCTTAACCTAGCATTCTCATGTAACACCAGCCTAATACTAGACAACTGGTGAACTGCGTGGGGCAGTAATTTTCAGATTGCTATGTAAATTAAATTACCTTTTATTTTCTTACAGTCACAGGAATATACTGGAATTTTATAAAGCATTAGGAAAGAAAGGGGGGTGGGGCCAGGGTAAATGTGGAAGCTCTCATTCAGAATGGGATTATGAGGATCAAAAGGAAAATACACCTGTCTGTCATTGTGTGCCATGCGTGTTAACTGACTTAAAGGGCATCCTCAAACAATGAGAACAATACATTCAGTGACTGTTTCAGCACATTTTTGCTCTTGTCATCAATCTACTGAGTGTTTAAGTGGATTTCACAGGATTCAGCTGAAAGCATATTTTGCTCTACTGCATTATTTTATTTTATTTGCACTATGTCAGAAGCTTGCAAATGTCATTCCATGTATCTTTTCCTTTCTTTTTTAAACTTCTACTCCCTCGATTTCTGTAGAAATTTACATTTTCATGATCACTAAGTGCTTTGAAAATCAACAGGATTTGAGCTTTTAAGCCACTTAAATACCTTAAGATATGTAAGAATCCACATAATATTTTAATTACGAGATGTAATAGTCTGTGTGAAGATTCCGTTTTTCATGAAGGTGATGAAACTGCTTCTGCTAAAGCAGTCCTTTGTGGAAGTCAAAATCTTACATACCATCCCTGACTTATTCTTGGCGGCCTTGATGTTACATAGGTTTGGGGAAGGGGGAACGCTTTGAGAAAAATGCGATTTGTCTGCAGTGGGATTCCAATCTGTGCAGATTGTTACCAAGGCTTGGCTGTATCTTTGTTCATTCTTACTTTGTTGGTGATTGTTTTGTTTGTTTGTTTGTTAATCTGAAATTCTATTCATCTTTCTGGGTTGCTAAGAAGAGAAACTGGATTTTCAGTTGGGGACTTGGATCAGCAGTGAGAATTAATGAGAATTAATGAATCAAGAGTATTTCCAAATGCATGCGATTCCAGATGATATGAATATGGATGTGGCTGCAGTGAGCTCCTCATTCTGCTGATCTGTTGTTTTGCAGTATAGGGATGTTCAAAAATTTGCTTACTTAGAAATTTTGCTTTTCAATCTCTGCAACAGCTGCTCTATTTGGTTTTTGGTGATATGTAAAAGTGTTCTTGAGAATTTCTGGTACAAGTAAGGTTGATTGGTTTGGTTTTTGTTTTGTTTTTGATTTGACTCATATGCAAAGCTTTGTTCAGCTTTTTCTAACCCTCCTTAGGTACAGAATATGGGTTACTGTACCTGCCATTGCATACCTACGTAGTTTGGAGTACTGGACACTTCATTGACAAGGAAAGACATCTTGTTGCTACCATAGGCTTGTACTGCAGTATTCATATGAAGGGGGAAGATATAGAGTCTGCATTAGTCTGTCCATTGTTACCTTAGTTGAGAGAAGTGGCCTGAAATCATGTTTGAAAACAAGTTGTGCTGTACTTAAAACTAGCACAAGTAACATATTCTTTCTATGAAAGAGGAACTTTCTAAGTGTGTGTGTGTGTGTGTGTCAGCACATACACCTCCCAGTTAAGACTGTGTTGTTGAAGATGCAGATCCACTTAGCGTTGGAACCATCTCCAAAGCTGTGTCAATGATACCTATCCAGGAACATATAAAGGAGCACTGCGATTCAGAACTTGTTAGTGACTTGGACATTACCCATTTCTGTGATGGTTTAAAGATCAGTAACTTTTAAGTGGTTCACATTTCTGGATTAATTTACTTTTTACTGTTCAAAGCATGCTTGTGACTTAACCCCTGACAGTGTCCTACTGCATGTGCAATATGGCTCGTGTATCCTCAGCTTCCTGTCCTTTTTTTATTTAATATTTCAACTGGAAAGGTTTTAATGCTCGTGTCATCTTACTTACGAAACTTCTGAAACAAACACTGAATCTGCTTAGGGTAAAGACTAAAATAAATGAGATTTTGTGTTGATATCCCATGCAAGTCTTCCAGAAAATACTGTCATATAAATAAGAGTTGTTTAAATGGCTTTAATGCAAATTCATAATGAAATGTCAAAAATATACAATGGATTTGAGAAGCCTTTAAGCTGTCACTTTTGCCTAAAGTAGTTTTAGTTTCCAGAGTTGAATCCTGTTGAATAGAATGGAATTGTTTGGGATTTTTTTTATTTTTTTTTTACAGTGTTAATTATTTCCAGATGAAAGTTACATTTGGGTTTGTTTTGAGGATAGGAAAACTCTCTTTAATAGTTTGTTTCATTTTTACAGTGAAGAAGTGGAATATCTGACTATTCAGGCAGCCCAATCACTAATAAGGTAGTGTGTTTAAAGCTGTCAAATCTGTGACTGTACCAATAGTGGTTTTTGTTAAGACTGGACTATCTTGGGTGCAGTAACCCACACTTCAGTGCAATGCATATTGATGTTGAGAACAATGTTATCACAATAAACAAACTTAAACTCGCTTTTTTTCTTCAATTTGTACTTAGGAATTCTATTTTTGTATTGCTAATTTAGTGAATGTTGGCTTATTTAAATTGCATTTATATTTACATTTAGAGTTGCTCTATTAAGGACAACGATACATTTGCTTTCTCTCGCGCTTGGTTTACTTGTAGAGTATTTATACAGCTGACAAATGATTGCTGTAATCAGACTTGCATTGTCTGCCAATATCAATATTTGCTTATATCTATAATGAAACTAAATGTGCATTATTGATGTCAGGTAACAGATGCACTGTAATCATAGATACATCTTGGGAACACATTAGCTGCCTTGAAGAAAATCCAGCAACGATGTAGCGTAAGCACTTGCAAATCTGCCCTAATTTGGAGTTTTATCCTAATTCTGTCCAAGCTAACTTTTTCCTTTCAAGGCAAAGTATTGTCTTCCAAGACAGCTGTTTAATTTGCTTGAGGTAATTATTGTGAGATCATCTTGGAAAAGGGATCTCAAGCTTTTGGTAGAAACTTACCCTTCTTGGCCACTTACTGCTATGGACAAATACAACTGACTAGCAGTCTAACAGAACATCCAACCATTTCAATCACAATTAAATGTATGGCAAATCTACATCAAAGTGTAAATCACGTTGTGCCTTTTGATCCTTCTGCAGTTTAACTCTTATCTCTTGCATTGCTGTCACTAGTGCACACTAGCTTTCCTCTGCCCAGACACAGCTTAGTGCTAGTTTTATCTCCTGCTCCAGTGGCAGAATTTCCACTGGTATTTGGAGTGCCCTGTGATTCTGCTCACGCACAGAAACGTTCTCTTTGCATCTGGGTGCTTCCCAACACTGCCCATCTTTCACATGTAGGTTTCAGTGCTCGTGCATTGTGTGCAGTGAGCAACAATGCAACTGCAAGCAGTGCAAAGGTGGGCATGTCCTGTGTATGCCCAATGTTCAGATTTGTTGCAGAAGTATTGTCTGGTCTTGTATTGTTTTTCTGTAGCTGACAGTAAGTAAGCCTGTTTTCGGTGGGTGGGTGGGTTGATCTGTGTGTGAGAAAGGTTTTAGACACGTAGAGAATTAGAGGCCTCTGCTGTAAGCTCCTATAGAGTGGTGGGCAACTGGTCACTGTGCTTTGAGGGCCATAGGGGCTGGCAAGGAGCCTCACCAGCGGCTTGCCGGAGTCCCAAAGGAAGGTGGTTGCATGGCCTGTGAGGTGGCAGGCCTGGCCTCCCTGTGAGAGGGAGAGGTGGTGAGGAGGGGAGGCCATGGCAGGGCTGTGTCTAGAATTCCATGACTGTTCCTGTGTCTTCCAGTGCCTGCATCCAGCATGTGAGGACTCCGTGTTGTTACGTATAGTCTGGTCCTTTCTTCCTTCCCAGCTGGGCTCCTGCATGTGAGTTAACCTCCACTTTTCCCAGTCACACAATGAAGAGGTGGGCAGGCATGCTGAAGGAGTGCTGGAGGGAGCCGTGCAGCCCTAACCTGACTCAAACATCACTTTGTGCTGTTGAAGCCCGCTTTCAGCAGCTGTCATCTGCAGGTATTGCTTAGCCAACACTGAGATCTGAGGCTCTTCACTGTTTTTTCCTAATTACTTATTCTCTCCCACCCCTTTCCTTACTATTTCTCCTTCTTCCTACCTGTCCATATTTTGTCCTGACTTCTTATAAAATTTACTCTCCGCAATCCAAATTTAGAGATTAACTGAAATAGCCAGAAACAAGGGCAGCTAAGAACTGTGTTGGTGGAACTTCTGTACTACCACAAAACCTGTACCAGTGTCTGACATTGAAGTAAATATACACAGGAAAACTTGACTAAGAAACTAGAACCTGAAGTTCTAAAGGTGGTGGAGGAGAGAGCAAAAATTTCAGCTTAAGATAGTACTACGTTCACTGGAAAGCAAAGGAGCACCAAGATCACAAAACAGGCAGGTTTTATTTGGACATGGCAGCAGTTGGTTTCCACTGAACAATTTTCTTCCTGTTCCTGGGTATCAGTTTCTGTACATCCATTTTTGTAGGTATACATATGCACACAAAGCACACACTCAAATGAGCTGCTCTTTGCTGAAAAAAAAAAAAATACTTTTCTGATACAATCAAGATAGCAAAATGCATAAATGGCAAAACCTGCTTACGTATGAACATGTTCTAAGGTGTTCTTTGGAGTCTCCCTTGTACAAAAGACTGGCAGAGCTGTTATTTTGCACCTTGTCTGAAGTCTGCAGGATACATTGCAGGAGGGCTGGCTTGACTGCAAATCCGCCTTGTGCTGATGATCGGCCTCGGCAGATCCTTGGGGCAGGACAGTCTGCACCATTATCTCAGAGCAACTTGGAACCAAAGCCTAGCTGCTGGTCAAAGCTCAAGGAAGCAGATGTTCCTTCCATCTGCAAGCTGACAGTGTGACAGCGTTTGTGGTTTTGGTGGAACATATTCATATCCATTACCGCACTGTACCATAAGGACTTACTTAGCAAATACAATGCTCCTGAATTATAGAATAGCCAGAGTTGGAAGGGACCCTTTAGGATCATTGAGTCCAACTCCTCAGGAAGAAATTTGCTCCTGATACAAATCTCTAGCTTGTAGCTGAGGAGCCCTTTGTGTGTTCCCTGTGCCTTTGGGCCTTTTCATGCTCCAGTGAGGACTTGCATGCACTTTGTTTCAAATTGCCTTCCATGCCTTTTACTTACAGCTGTTCTTCTTTGGCTGTTTGTAGTGGTTCTGGAATGGCTGGTTATCCTCACCAAGCTGATCAGATGCTCTGTCAGAAGAACTGTGCAAAACTGCTGCAAGTAACCTGGGGTACACTGAATGGCTGTAGGGTGGGGTGCTGTAGAAAATCCTCATTGCTTTGAATGGTCAGTATAGTAATGTCTGCTAAGTCTTAACAGCAAATTAAATTAATGAGGTAGTTTCATATGTTTTGTGGTGAAAATTTGCCTTCTTGCTTTGCTCCAAGCTTGCCTATGATTTCCTGCAATTATTGTTTGGCTCTCTGCTGCCTTTCCCAACTGCTCCAGGATGCAATCTGTTTGGCCAGAGCAGAGGTACGTTCCCTGGCTGTCAGCTTGCTGGTCTGTCCTGTTCTGATAGGAAACAGAAGCACAGGGGACAAGATAATTTTGCTTGATTTGCCAAAGAATTTTGTTTTAATGTTTTAACGAAGCTCTGACTGAAGGACAACTGGATCTCTGATCCTCCTTTCCTATATTACAGCATTTCAATCATCCCAGCTGGGCAGATATTATGCCCTGAAAGCTCTGAGAAGATCTGAGCCACTTGCCCCGATTACAGCAATTACTGAGACAGTGGTAATTAAGGTTCATTTTTCTCAAGTGAAGCAGGAGTGTAACGCAGAGGTTCCTCATGGATGCTCATAGTTCATAGCTTTAGCTATCACTAGAGATAGTGAATAGGAAACTATCCCTGAAAGCCCTACAAGGTGTTCTCAAAACAGGAGAACCACTCCTGCTGTGACATAGTTTAGAAAATTTTAGCTGCATGTGAATACTGGTTGTGTTGCATTGTATGGGATCACTCAGATCCCAGGTGCAAGGAGGGTTCCTGGCAAAAGACAGCGTTGTGCCATGAGGGCACTGTGCTCGGGAGAATGTGTGTGCTGGAGGTAGAAGCCTGGAGGAGCAGTTAGGTGAGAATCAGGTGATGAAAGCTACACAACTCCAGTGCTAAACTTGCACCACTGATTCTTAAAAATATGTCTCACTTGGAAGGGGAAAAAAAAAATAAAAATGAAGAAGTGGTGTTTGCCAGCTGGGACTCCCCAGGCACTCAGCTTGCTTTGTTTGTTTCCATGAGTCATTTTTAGAACAGGCACCAAAATGCAACAATACTGAGTCACACAGAGACGGCAGCCAGCTTCTTAGAGCACACAGCTTTCTTGAGGAGAGTAGAAAATATCCTAAAAGGAAAAATGCCTCTACAGCTTTCATACATAATGAGAAATTGATTCAGATACGTGTATATATATATATATATATATATATATATATATATATATATATATATGGTTGATGTAACTGGCTTTCAGAAAGACTAAAAAGAAATCTTTCCAGTCTGTCCCTTCAATTCTGAGACCTAGAAGGAGCGAGAGAGCAGTGGGCTGTTGATTTAGGACATAAGAAAGGATACTCCTGAATGAGCACACGGTTGCTAACTGCATGCTAATGGCTCCGGCACAGATCAGGACAAACTCAGGGAAGGGAGAGGGACTGGCTCCATTCCCCAGGCTGCCAAGCGTGCCAGGTGCCTTCAGCTGCTGCCTAAAGCTGCTCCTGCAGCAGAATACATCCAGTGCTACCTCCTGCTTGGCAGCAAAACCCCAACTGCAGAAAATCAGGTGCTAGGAGACCTCCTTCATTCACATGCTTTAAAAATCTGCTGGCCATTTCCTTCCTCTGCTCCTTCCTCTATCTGCACAGGCACTGACGAAGAGCTCCTGGGGGGATAGAGCTTTTTCTGTCTGCTTTTCTCAAAGGCAGCTCAACTTCCAGGATGTGATCATTTGTTGTGGGACGGTCCCATCTCATCGCCTGGAAACAGAGTTATTGGGGAGTATCTATTCCAAAACTGCAACAAAGGCAAGTGTTCATCTGACCTCCTCAGATGGGAAAGGCTTCAGCTGAAGGCTTACAGCACAAGGAGTTCTTCCTTCACGTAAAGGAATTATCTGGTCTGTGCTACAAAAAGCCATTCTGGATTCATAAGAAGGAAAACATACTATACAAACTACTGTGATAATAAATACAGCTCTATGCAGGATCAACAGACTATGAAAAGATGATCCACTTGTATAACATATAGATGGCAGTGAATAGTTCTGCCCATATCAAAGCATGGTTAAGATTTTTTTCCAGCCATAGAGGAGCTCAAAATGCTAACTCAAAAGAGACAAAAAAAACGTTTTTCTCACCTTCACTGAGAAGTGGCTGACAGGAGAAACAGAAAATTGTTGCGGCTTAAGCTAAGAGGCAAGTTGTCCCATCCATAGCAACTGATGCTGAGTGGTGAAACAAGTAAAACAAAGCTCACTTGAAGCAGGAGGCTGCTAAAACAAAGTCACAGTGCCTCTGGTGCGTTGTTTGTACATTGGACAGTACTGTTTAAAAAGACTGTTTTCCCATATCTGTTTTTCCTCTGGTCTATCTTTTACAATGCAACAAAGAAGAAAAATACCTTCTTAATGCAAATACTGTAAGAGTTCCAGAGAACAGCACTGTCAAAAGTCTTAGAGTTCTCAATCACATAAGAAAAGCTGGGGCAAGGGATGCTCCTCCTTGCACAGTGCTGGAGTCACTCACCCCCTCTCTGAGTACTGCACTTGGTCCTTAAAGGCAAGAAAAAAACCTGATGCAAACATCATTTTCTACCTTGCACCACCATGGTTAGCAATTGCTTTTTGGTTTGTGAGAACGTACTGACAACATGTTATTAAAGAACAGAAGGATGAGGAAGTCATCGATGGTGTCCTGTACAATCTCACTTTCTTGTCCCTGCTTTACTGAAAGCGCAAAAATAGCTGACTGCAGCTGTAAACTTCAGCTAAGATGTAAACTCTGATACACTTGGGATGCTGGCAGAGATAAACTGGGGATAAAACTGAAAAGGATATTTAATATAGCGGATAAGAGCGCAGTGGAGAAGTATCAACTCAGAATGCAACTGTTGCTTAACAGCTGTTCTGTCTGTACAGGTAAACAAAGACTTGGAGAAAGAGTAGTTTGGCTACAGAAACTGGCTGTAGCTGTAGCTGTCTCTGGTAACAGGACAAGAAAAAGGTTTCATTATAGACAAATCATCACTGAAATCAAATATATAAACTGAATATATTAAAGCTTTGAATTTTATTACTCTTAATTTCTTCAGAATATCTTACCCTTCTCTCCTGTTTGATGGTGGGCCTAAACATGGGAAATAGAAGGATAAAGGAGAACCCCACTAAACGTGGAGTACATTTCGTCAGAGTCTGTGTAGGCCAGCTTGCCTCCTGTTACGACGACATTTACTTCATCTCCTGCTTTGAGGTGAAGAACAAGGTGGAATGTTCCAGGACCACCACAGGTCCGTTTCCCCGAGTAGGGTTTGTGGTACTCCAGCAGTTCCCTTCTGTACCCAGCCGTGTGCAGCTGAGCAACACTTGCATTGGAGACGGACAGCACTGCTTCAACATACTCATCCCTCTCTGGAGCCAGCACAGCCGTGATCAGGTAGCGCCCTTCATATGGTGATGTGAATATGCCTGCAGGAGAGAGACAGGCTGAGCTTGTCCGAGTTGGTCAACACAGACAGGCCCAAGCACCCTATGCACAGTGAGAAACATGAAGCAACATGGGTTAATCCTCTGCTCACATAGATAATTGCGATAAGATCAGCTCAGGCAGCTGACCAACTGGAAGCAGTTATGAAGGCAAAGGAGAGTCTTGAGCTACAGGACTCTTCCATTACCATTCATTTTAGAACTTCAGGCTCGGCTTGCAGAAAGTACCAACACCACAGGGATGTACACTTAAGTCCTGTTGCAGAGATACACATATAATCCTGCTACTTCTTTTGTGTCAGAGCCCACCAGTCCTTAAGGACTTTAACTAGCATGTCTTGTCCACACTCAGAAGCCACCTGTCCTAAGGAGTTGCCACAACTCATAGCTGGGTGAGGAAGCAAAAGGCAGCCACGTGCTGTGCAAGTGTCCAGGAGGCTGAGGCACGCCTAACACCCTCAAGAGATATGACACTTGAGATGGAGGTGGCCATGGTAACCATCACTGGGGAGGTAAAATATATTACCTCATTTCTTCCTCTGTCCAGGCCACAGTGAGGTGGGTCAGTAAGTGCTTCTCGGCTCTAACTGGATGCAGCTGCTTGAGGTGGGGTGGGAACACAGACCTGCAAGTGCTGGTGATGAGCTGTGCCTCAGCATGATTGGGGTGGTGTGGAAAACCAAATATTACAAGTGTGTGCCTGCTAAATCCATGGGAAGCTCCTACCGTGGTGGATCTGGTTTGGGTGGACTCATGTATTTTGTTTTGTTCAATGCACCACAAGGCCAGGGATGGCATCATACCCTGGTAACATGTTACTGCCATCTGGCACCTCCGTGGATCCGTTCTTTGGCTGTTACCTGTATTGGGGTTGTAAAAATCCCCATCATTCACGAGCACTTTGTTAAAGTGAACGACGCCAACGTCACTGGAGAAAGGCTTCTGTGTGAGCCCAGCTGAAAAGGACACCAGAGAGGCCGCAGCAGCAGCAGGTCCTAAAATGGGTAAGAACATGACTTAGGGTCATTTCAGGACAACACAGCCCTTCCCTGTAATGGTTTATAACCCAGTGTCTCTGTTCCCGCAGGTACACCACTCAGCCTAGCCCTTGAGGGATGCCAGAATTAGCAGACTACATACTGTTGGCCCAAGCCCCAGGTGTCTCACCATTAAAAAGACATTGAGTACTGCAACACTTCCCCTTTGGCCACAGCCTCCCAGTCAGAAAACAGGCATTGCCTACAAGTTGTTTTTCCTTCTAAGGAAAAGAAACGTGGCTCATAAATACTGCAAGCGGAAATCATGCCGTACCTGAATTTAGCAAGCCTCTGCCATAAAATTTCCATGGGATTCAGGCTGCCCCTGGACATCTCTGCTCTATATCGCCATCACAGTGGCAACAGAAGTGCTGAAGGTCTATAGCTCATGCCAGCTTTCCTAGTTAAGTTGAGAATCAGAGCATACAGCTCTGATTTCCTCTGCTAAAGAGCCGTGAAAATATCTACAAAAGCAACAGGTATTCCAACAAAGAGAACCATCCCTGGGGCTCTTCTCCTTTTCTTTTGGGGAATTTTTCACTCTATATCTTTACTCTTTTCTAAGCAAATCAGACAGACACATGAGTATTTCACAGTGACTATCATCTGTTTACCAGCTAAACAGTGCAGTTACACTGGTGATTGATGAAATGTCCTTTGGACGATTAGGACAAAATTTTGCTTTTAAGCAGACAAACTTAAAGACAAGACTTAAGTGACCACCCACCTGTTCATCTTGTTTTAGTTCCCTTTCCTCTACACATTTCCCTTAAGCAGGAACACTGCCAGCAGTGGTCAGCTCTTGTTTCTATGCTCAATTACTAGTAAGTAATGAATACACTTAAAGTTCCCCTTGGCTGCTCTTTCTCTTCTGCCCTATTCAGATTAGGATCCATGTCATCTCTGTGCTGTGCCAGTCCTTGCTCCTTGCTCTGCTTTCCTTAAAATAAACATTTGTTTCCTCTTTCTCTCAATTTGACAGTGTCTATCAGCAACCAATGATACAACCATTCAATTCACTTCAATACAGAGAAGGTGACAAATCTTTGTCTACAATGAGAATACACCAATGCTGTGCTAGACTTTTTTTTTCTTTTTTTTTCCCCTGAGTAACTTGGCATGAACACAGGGGAATTTAGGGGAAGGAGATGCAAATAACCACCAGCAGTTCCCTTCGGGGCTATTAACCAGATGTCTCATGTATCTTTGGAAATCTCCTCATTCAGTACTTAGCCTGCTTTGTGAGACAGAAGCCCTTTTAGCTGCCAATGCACGTGCAGGAGCTCCTTTGAACTGAGATGAAGTTGTTCAAAGGGCCCAAATGAATTGCAGGAAGTCTACTTAAGGAGCTCCTGCAAAGTTCCAGCACTTTAACACCACCTTCTACTCTCAGCTTACTCTGAGACTGAAACCAACAGTTGGTGCACATCAACTAACTTCTCACTGGTTGACTCAGACAGGTTCTTCTCACCTGTAGCCACACAGTACAGATGGCACAAACTCTGCAGTTTGCCCATAATCGCTGTGCTGGAACTCACAGCAGCTACATACCATCCGGATGGGGAAGTGACTCCTGTCCTGGCTCACCACAGCTTCCCTTAGGTTTTCCTGCACTGACAATAATTGTTTGAATAGACTTTAGATTCTGCTGCTGAAGTTGCTTCAGATCCGCAGCCTTGTTCTTCTGAGCCATCAGCTCAGTCTTATGAGTACTGGTCTAAAGAAGGAATCTTAAATGCCTCTAAATATTTGGTAGATTAGTTTAAAAGAGGTTGTGGATGCCCCATCCCTGCAGGCATTAAAGGCCAGGCTGGCTGAGTCTCTGGGCAGCCATGGCTAGTGATTGGTGACCCTGCACATAACAGGGGGGTTGAAACTACATTATCACTGTGGTCCTTTTCCCAGGCCATTCTATGGTTCTATGATTTCCAGCTGCACCTGTGCGTGTTTGAAGCTTTCACAAGTCCTACCAATAGCTCTCAGCAATGCTTTTGCAGAACCTTACAGAGAAGCTAACCAACCTCCCACACATATCCCCACCTGCAAATGCTTTTCCTCACACAGAGATCAGTTTCTCCAGGCAAGGTCTGGGCTTGGAATGTCTCACTTAAGCTAGTGATGTGGAATTACAAAAAAATCAGGAAGAAAAGCTTCAAAGCATTTAAAAGCTAGGAATCACATACACCATCCTCATGAAGACACAGCTTGACAGAGAAAAAGCTTCACAAAAGATTCACAGGCCCTGTGAGCTGTGCTAAAGTCACCTGTTTCTGAAATGGATCATAACTCACAATAGGAAAAATTTCTTCCCAGAAGGATGCAGTGGCACAGGCTGCCCACAGAGGTGTTGCAGTCACCATCCCTGAAGGTGTTCAAGAACCGTGCAGATGTGGCACTGAGGGACGTGGTCAGTGGTCATGGTGAGGATGGGCTGATGGTTGGACGTGATGATCTTAGTGGTCTTTTCCAACCTTAATGATTCTATAATTCATTCAGTGTGTTATGAAGACACAGCTACTTTGCCTAAAAGTCTGTCCATAACAGCCCTTTCTGGTCTTAATGCTCCTAATTTACAAATCTCAGCCGAAAAAGGTTTGCCCTGTGGCTGACCTACTGTTCCTTGCACAAATATCTTTAGTCCTTTACCCAGGCCTTCAAGTCTGCTTCTATGAATAATGCTGTATTTTCATACAAACAGTGGCAAAACACAACCACTGGCGCAATGCCTTCCACTGCACCGAATCAGTAACGCGTAATAACCAGAATATTGTTCCCGGTCAAACAATCAAAAGGAAGGGCTAAATAAGCAAGAGAATCCATTGCAAGCACAGCAGGAGAATTTATGTATTCAATAAACTTTTTCTTCAAATCAAGGAGCACCTGCAGCAACACAAATCTTACATCACAATAAACCTCATGGTTTTATATTTGAAACATTTCCATAGCTTTACTGGAAATGGCTCAATATCAGACAAGTGAGAAGAATTAAAAAGCCCAGACCAACACTCATCTGCATATATTCAGCAGTGTTCATACAGCAGTAGGGTTCATTGGCTCAGCAGTTTTTGGTACTACACAGCACAATAATCAGAGAATCATCAAGGCTGGAAAAGATCTCTAAGGTGATGTAGTCCAACTGTCCACCAACCACCAATACTGCCCATTAATATGTCCCTCAGTGCCACATGCACACTTTTCTTGAACACCTCCAGGGCAGCCTGTGCCACTGCCTTACCGCTCTGAGATGAAACTTTTCTTAATATCCAACACAAATCTCCTATAAAGCTTCTCTGAGAGAAGCCATCACCCCTCATCAGAGCTGCAGGGTTGAGGGCACTACCAACAATGCAAACCAGAGAGTGGGGAAGGCAGTCTGTGCTTTCAGTGAAATGTTTTCACTGTGATCCTCTGTATGCTGATCAGAGTGTTCGAATCCTCTTCTTGGCTCTGTCTTTGCCCATCTGTGTGACTGGGGATCTTCAAGCACTTTTTTATTGGCTCCCAGACCAGTTCATCAGCCAATCTATGACCTCTGCCTCTGCAACTGTCAGTAAAGAAAAGTTCTCATGGCTCTAAAATTGTCATGCTTCAATATCTGCTCATGATGCTTTTTTTCAGTAACAGTTGATTCAACGCTTTTTGCAGTAAAAGAGATTAAGCAGATGAACTTTGGTCCTGGTATTTAGCTCACCTTTATCATAAACTTGTTGCTCAGAAACAGAAATGAAAGGGAATCAGAAACAAAAGGGAGTGCTTAGAAGGCCAATTTAATAATACATGCTTTCTGCTTTAGGAATTACAGGACTTTGCTCGGGGACATGATTTAGCGGGGGGTTGTCAGATTTAGGGTAGTTTGGTTAGGTTGTGGTTGGACTCAGTGATCTTTAAGGTCTTTTCCAACCTGAGCAATTCCATGATTCTATGATTCTATGATTCTACAGTACAAGGCTTGATCTTTCAAATTACCATTTCAGTACCGTAAAATGTGGAAGACTGACAAAGACATGATTAACTAGAATTAGGTATGAAAGATTCCTCAACATCTTACCTAAGTCCTTCCTCCAATAAACTCCAAATCTTCCCTTCCTCAGCTGTTAATTTCTATAACTTTTTCAGCTGCTGTATTCTGCCCCAAATAGTTCCGTCACTGCTATTTATAAGCAGTCCCCACTCGTATGATTAGGGTCAGTGGGTGTAAATGCCCCAACTCCAATAAGTAAAATAGCTATTTGTGCCACATCACATTTGTACCACACCATACTAACTGCTTTCTACGACCTTATCTGACCTCAGGGTGTGCAGGGGATTTTGGGTGAAGTGTGACAGATCAGCAGGTCTGTCTTATAATGAGATAGTCTTCAGAGGCATAGATAGGAAAAATAGCTCCTTGGTTGAGCCTGTCTCTCTGTAGATCTCAGGGTGATACCCTTCGTTGCAACACATCCCACCAGGCAGCAATCATGCACATCAGCTACCCCACCCTGCCCTTCCAACATTTTTAACATGCACAAGTTCATACATTTTTAGCATAAACCTATTAAAATACTACTGCCTATAACTGCAGAAGTTTGTATAGAGAAGAATAAACCCCCAGGATATCCATTTATCACAGAAATCTAGGCATTTATATTGACTTTGCTGGCATCAAGATAAATGAGCTTTTCTTTACTTCACATCCTTTTCCAGAAGCCTTATCTATAGCTGCTTTTTCTTGCCACTGCAATCCTCAAGATTGCTTCAAGGCTCTGATAGATTTTTAATTAGAAAGTATAGGTATCAGAATTATGACATCGAATCTTCACAGCTCTTCTTGTCAGTCCTCAGATCAGCCTTCAGAAAGAGCACCTGTGATTTTTTTTTAAGGCTACTAAACTAAAACCCAAGGTTGGGATTTCGGATGCCATCAAGCCCTGATTTTGTATCTACTTATGATACTTCCTTAAACAAATTTAGATGAAATCACTCTTTGTGAAGAAAGGGTGGGAATATTCACAGGATATCATTCACAAGACTTTGATAATATCTGGGGTGTGAGGCTGCAGGGCAGGCAGCACCCCATCAACATAGTTATTGAGGCCAACTAGTGTCTCCCACACAAAGGTAATATACCTGTTTATCATACATATCCACGAGTGAATTATTATATGGACAATTATGATAAAGCTACACCTAACCTAGAAAACTGCATTTTACATCTTTCTAAATGGTGGTGGACAGTGGGAACACTCCTACTTTCACTGTAGTCAGGAACATGTTGTATTCTTGTCAACAAAGGCAGAAACTCCCCCGTGAGAAGGACCAACTCACGTGCTATCTCGGTTACTAACAGTGCTTCAAGACCTTAGAATCAGCCTTATTAATCTCTTACTAAAGAAATATTAAATTCATTGGAAAGAATTATCTATTTTTTCACTTAAAAGGAACAAAGTCAGTCCTGACATTTGCTAGGAAACAGAAACTATAATAAAAAATAAAAAAACAACCTCACAAAATAAGCAACAGTAGCCCCAAATGAATTATTTTTTAAGATCAAATTTTCAAAGGATGCAGATTTAATGCTTCGGTAGAACAAAAAACGCATCAGATTTTCCTCAGCATCACTTTGTTCTCCCAGCCAGCACTCTCCAGAGTCTGAAATAAAGCACCTGTGCAAAGAATTTCTAGGAAACAATGATCTTACCTTGTGAGTCTATGTTTGGAGGTGATAACTTTGGATATCCTGAAAAGGAAAAGTAATATGTGTTGCATGGTATGTAACTGAGTACATTATGACAGAGAATCATTGCATTCTTCTAGAAAAATATCCTCTGTTAGCATAAAATAGCCTACTGAAATAGTTAACAAACAGCATCTCCTACAAAATGCTCAGATTATCGTTAAGCTGCGGTGGTTGTGGCAAAGAAAACTAAATTCTTATTCTAATACAGTATAAGCACTACAGGAAGAAAAAGTTAGTTCTCCCTAGTGGCAAATGCTGCTGTACTCACCAAGAATTTTACATCAGCCCCACTGACATCATACTCTGCACAGCCCTGGCAAAGGTAACAAAACTGGTACTGAGCATGTTTCCCCTGCTTCCATCGCCAGCTGGAGGCTGCCAAGCTCCATTACAAACCACCTCTGCCATAAGCCTGTTCCAAATAGCCGTAACGGGTGAACAGGAAGGCCCCCCTAGAAAATACCTGGCGTGTCCATGGGTCTTACTGAAGAGTTCACTATTCGTTTGACTCTCACCTGGTGCTCCAGCGTACCCCTCCGCAATGGGCATGGTGCTCTGACCAGCCTGACCATCGACGCTTCTCAGCTGGCCTCTCCCTGACATCAGCACTGTGCCAGGAGGTCCGGCCTCCCCGGTTTCCAGGATGATCCCGGTCGTGCCAGGCAGGAATGGAGTCAGGGCTGAGCCAGGCAGCCCCGGGCGTGCAGGCCTGGGCTGCGGCGGCTGCAGCGGGGGCCGCTGCCGTGGGGGCTGGATCCTGGGCCTGGAGGGCAGCAACGGTGTGCCAGGCTGGGGCTGCAGCGCAGGTCTCGGTGGCACTGCCTGCCGCGGTGCTTCTGGTCGCCCTTTGGAACATTTGAAGAAGAAAATAACCGAGAATTATTTGCCTAACACAGAATTGCTGCATGCACATTAATGAAAGTATTTCAGAATTAAATGGGACTCAATTCAAGACCATCTTACCGCTCAGACACTGAGCCACGTGGACAAAACTCCACATTGCACTTGAAATACTACAGACTGCCCATTTCCTCAGCCTGTGCCACAGGGATGGGATGAGCAACAGTCAAAGCAACCTGTGAACACTCCCTTGATTAGTCCAGCCTGGGCTTTCTGCACCAAGCCAGCCTGTATTTTACAGCTGCCTCCCACCAGTGCTTTCATCCCCGCTTCATGCTCGCCCTCCTTCCTTCACGTCAATCCCTCCTGCTGACATCTCTTCCTTCTACTCTGCCCTCAACACCCAGCACAGAGCAGACTTGTTCATATCCAAGCCTTGAGCTTGAAAAAAAATAAATCCACAGAAGAAAAAGACAAACAAAAGAAGAAAAAGACAGGACACTGGCTTAGGGATTTTCCTCTCCTTTGAAAAGCAATGAATTAATAATTCTAAGTGCTCCCATTACTAATATTTTCTAACAACAAAGACAGAACCCCAGGATATAATTTACCCAAAGTGCCTTTATTGTTTAAAAAGAAGAGATACCATTAAGAGAGTTTTCCAGTAGGGCAGCCAATGCATATGACATCAGGGCTGACACAGTTACACTTGAGATCTGTTCCAGTTCTAATTTCCTTATAGGAATTATGATGTATTCATATAAATGAAGTCCCAGATTAAATTTAAGGATACAATATCCTCTGAAGTGGGAAGCGGATATATTTGTTGAAATTTAAGACTGAAACATGACTTTAGGCAAAGGGATGGGAGTGAGAAATGGACAAACGTCCCCTTGCAAACTACCCAATTCAACTCATCATGCCAGACACTCCACCAGAGTCTGCAGCAGGACCCAGGCCCTCCATACCTCTCATAAGAACTTCACATAAGCTTTCCAAATCACTATAAGGCTATCCAAAGTTACAGTCTCATAACACCTGCATTCATTTGCTATATATGCCCTCTAAAAAAGTCTTCCTGAGTTTTGCTGGCTGATTTTACATCAGTTCTAAGAGACAAGCAAAGGAGAGTGCACCCTCTGGGAAATGAGGAGAACTGGCTTCTTTAGACATGAAGAAAGCTGAGGTACTTAATGAATTCTTCGCCCTGGATTTAAACTAAAAAAGGGGAGATTTAGGTTAGTTGTTAGGAAAAAATGCTTTACTAAGAGGGCAGTGAGGTGCTGGCACAGCTGCCCAGAGAAACCGTAGTGCCCCTTCCCTGGCGGCACTCAAGGCCAGGCTGAATGGGGCCCTGGGCAGCTGAGCTGCTGGGGGCAGCGCTACCCATAGCATGGGGTGGGACTGGGTGGGCTTTGAGGTTCCTTCCAACCCAAACCTTTCTGCAATTCTATGACCCTAATTTGTGATACAATGCTAACAGTTAATGTTATCTCTCACTGACGTAATGCAGAGTGTACAGTCTGTTTCTTACATTGTAAGTCCAGCAGATGATATTTAGCTGTTATTTTTCAAACTCTTCTACAATCACCAGAGGAATTGCAGCTCAGGTCAAATAACGGTAACCAAAGCAAACTACAAGCAGCTGGCTTTAAGACTATACTTCCATTCACCAAAAAGTTTCATGAATCCATATGAAAAGCCAGCAGCAAAAAAGAAACCTCTGACTTTAACACCACTTAGTTTCACAACATTTGAAGAACAATTGTGTCTGCAGAGAGGAACAGACTGCAATGAGAAGCTCTTCTGCAAGGACTTATACTGTAAGATGAAGAGCTGGGGGCAGCGATCATTTTATTTTGGACAAAATATGGCTGGATTGCATTACCTTGGCAAATACATCATATGCAGTCATTTATGTGCTTGGAGCAGACCACCACCTGCCATCACCTTGTTTAATGCTAACAGAACAATGTTATGCAGTCTTCACCAGAAATCCAAACTAATACCACATGCTTCTGGCCTCTGGGTCTCTATGTGCTGTCATGTGCAGCCATTCTCTAATGCAGTGTCTTAGTTTGGACTCTGAATTCAAAACATCTGAATAAAAAATTCGGAAGAAAATATAGCAACGCTCCTAGATTAAGTGATAAGAGTTGAAGTTGTATTCCTTCTGAAGTATCCTTGCCTTACCACCCCCAACGACCATATATTAGTAATGAGTTGTTCCAGTTCTGGTCCTTCTGAAGTCAAATGATATCACTTGAATGCTATGATATGCTGGCAAATAGCACAGAAGAAATTTAGCACTGATCTACAGCCAGAACTGAAAACCCTTCCAATCAGCATAGGTATCAGAGAGGATCCCGCAGTCACACATGAAAATAAAAACCGTTAGAGCCGTGCCCAGCTCCCGTAACGGGGCTCCCAAACTGCTTTCCAAAGTGGCTCTTTTGCCAAAATCTTTCTGGACCTCCAATTATCAAAGTTTACCAGACTGCTGTGCTAGACAGTATTATTTTAATTGGAAACATTCGAGGATCAACGCATGAACCCTTGAGGGGCCAGAAGCAGCTTGAAGCAGAACCAGCCGCCCAGGTTACTCCACTTCCCAGCTCTAACAGCTGGGCTTCTCCCTGGGTGCCTTAAAACCCAGTGGTGGATGCAGAGAACAGCTCTGCTATGAAACTGAATTACGCTATTGCAGCC
Organism: Lagopus leucura; assembly: GCF_019238085.1. NCBI lineage: Eukaryota > Metazoa > Chordata > Aves > Galliformes > Phasianidae > Lagopus > Lagopus leucura. Next base: position 43,900,368 of record NW_024962263.1, read on the forward strand.
CAGGTAAGCTTAGGCTTTTTAATGCCTTATAATGCTGTAATAGATGTTGAGAGAAGATTTTACTATGGATATCCAAGAATTTTGGACCTCTTCTATTCCTCCTCACTTCTGCCTTTAATGGAAGAGAATTAAAAATAATTAAATTAATTAGTACTTAACACAAGAGCTTCTCACCTCAGAAGGAATTTTGTGTTAAGTACTGCAATACATTTGGTCTTAATCAAACACTCAAAACAAACACATCTAGCACAAGCTTTCAAGTCTTTGCCTGGGGATGGGAGAAGCATTCTTCCCAACAGAAATTACTTTGGATCTTTCCTGAAGAAACTTTTCCATGCACACAAGCAGACTCTCAGTTATGCATCAGATTTTTCCCAAACAACACCAGCTCCAACAACTTATGAGGCTTTCTTTTAGCACCTTTTCTTCAGATTTAGGGCCAGATATAGAAATTGGCCTCTTTTGTACTGCTTTCTCACCACCCGAATGCATTCTGCCCTCTGAAGACTCCAACTTCATCCAAGAATTAATACTCCAGCAGGACTGGACAGACCCAAACATGGCACCTCTATCTCGATTTTTGACACAGTAATTTGCCTTGTGTCAAATTTACCCCAGATATACACAGAATTAAAACGAGAAGCATCTCCTGCACTACACAACCAACTGAAAAGTGAAATATCAGAATAGTCTGAACTTCCTATGTTTTTTTTTTTTTTCCTCATGGAAACAGAAACAGGAAACCAACTTGCTTCAGAAAACTTCAACTCTTTCAAAAAACATTGCTGAAATTTTAGGCAAGAACTGCAGAGGGGAGTGACTGGCATTTGGCAAGGTCTCTAAAACCATCATAGCCAGGTTCACTGACATGCAGAAGTCACCATTTCATGGTATTATGAGCCAAAGAGGATGTGCCTCTGCCTCTCAACCACTCTGACACAAACTTGAAACTCACCGGGAAGGCACATTGAGCTAACCAGTTGGATGACTAACAGAAATGGCTGAGACGTGAAAACAACGCCAGTGGTGACGTAAGCATATTGTCAACTTGCCAACTACACTGTGGGAATGCAAACTTCTGGCAGGGCTATGAAGTGTTAAACTGACACATCAAAATATGCCAGAGCTTGTTTGTGAAAGCTGCACATGAAAGAGTTGATGCTGAGTTATAATTATTAACACATGCTGTGGAAAAAACTTACAGGGAACCTTCTTATCATAAATTCAAATTCCTTTGTCTCCAGTTTTCTCAACTTACCCTTAAATTCCCCTGGAGGAATCAGCTGGGGGATTCTCACACATAATTTCACATATACACACATACAAAAAATAAAGCTGAATAAAATTAACTGGAATAACACCCACAGATAACTATTAACTATAACTCATTTAAATACACTATCTAAAAATATTACTTATTCTGGCTTAAAGTAGGCATGAAAGTACATGGTACTTTTTTTTCTTTTAAGAATGCTTTTAAAAAGCAGTCAAAGTTCTCGATGGTGTTCTAAAGCAAAGAGTCAAAATTGCAGTTGTAAAAACAAAGCAGTAATGGTGTAAAATTATTTTTTTCCTCCTTTGTTTAGTTAATCTATATATGATTCAAAAAAGAAGGCCTGTTAAAAGCAAATAAAACGGCATTAAAAAGACAGGAAAACTTACTTGTGTCAGACTGTGATTTCAGCATGCCTTCCATGTCTGTGGTAATTTTAGAGACCTGACTATAAAACCGCTGGACAGAATTTTTGAGGCCAGAAATATCTTTGGAATGAGATGATATAGTTCCATTCATTTCACGTATGCAGTTCCATAAGCTGCTCACGTGCTTATCTAGACCTTCTTTTATCTTCTGCAAGCTACCCGAAACAGAGTCCAGCTTGCCACAAACCTTTTCAACACGTGAGACTCTGCTCTCAACATCTGAAACGCCGTCCTGCATACCATGGGTCTTTTCTTTACACTTGCTATGATCATTCAGGATTTGGTCATTTAATTGTTCTAGTCTCTCTCTCACTTCACTGCAGCAATTATCACTAGGATGAATGGTTTGATTTGCAAATGTCTTCTGCATTTGATCAATTTTTCGGTAGACACCTCTTTGTGTCTTTCTACAGGTTGAGTTGACTCCCAGAAGTTGCTCCTTGCAATTATTCAAGCCATCTTGAATATTCTTCACATCTTTATCCATGACATTTAGACTATACCGGAGTACACGTAAATCTCTCTGTATTTTCTGGTTGTCACGCTGGTTGCCCTTAATTTTCTCATTAAGAGAGCTATTTAAAAATTGCAGAAGAGCAGAGTTGTTCTCTGTTTTCATAAGCAAGTGACTGTAATTGTTATTACAATTTTCTAGCTCTTTCTGAAGGTTCTCCATACCTTGTGGTGCAGACTGACACTTCTGCCCACAGAGGCGTTCAAGGGACAGCAGTTTGTTTTTCAAGAGATTCATCTCTGCTGTAAATTGCTCATTTGCAAACCCAGTGTCACTGGGCATGATAGGCACAGGATTCATATACATTCCATCTGGGTCTGTGGTATTAGCCATCTCTAAAATAGTGCCACCCAGCCTATCTTCTAGTGCCCGTAGTTTTTGGTCAAACAAATCTCTCAGCTCATCTGCCTCAACAGCTATAGTGTTTCGGAGAGTTTCCTCAATGTAAAAGCAGTGCTCTTCAGCATTTCGTTCAGTGATGTTCATCCTTGCATCTAGCTCCTCCAGCCTCTCACCAAACATGTCTTCCAAATCTGGAGTTGACAATCGACTGATTTCATTATCTATTCTCACGTTCAAGATCCTGTGTGCTTCCACAACTCTGTCAAGCTTCTTATCTAAATCTTTTATCTGCTGGTCCAAGTCATTTCTCTCACTCTCCTTGCAGCAACTGGAATGGTTTGATGGAATCTGAGTACGGAGAGAATTTATCTCCTTCTTCAAGTCATTTTCTTTGCCTTTTATAACATCTATTATACCTAAACAGTTATTTTCATTGTCATCACACTGCTGCTGGATATCCTGTAGTTTGTATTCACAAGAGTTCTTCAGATCTGCCATTTTCTTTTCAAATCCTTCCAGCAATTCCTGTCTGAGGGACTCAAATCTTGAGTCTATATATTCCCGATATATATTGTCACTAGGCATTGTTATTGTGGGTCCCTGTGCTGCCTCCTGCAGTTGTTTTAACTGTCCTTCATAGCCTTTTACTTTACCATTCAGTTCTTCCAGCTTATCATTCCTGTTCTTCAAGGCCTCTTTGACCTCAGCTAGCTCAGACTTCAGATCTTCCACTTCAAAATCAAGAAAAGGGTCCTTCTGATCTTTATTGCTGAGTCCAGGCAGATGAATACTGTCTGTTTCACCACTAACTGCACTATCAGGCTCTGGGCGATCATAAAGGTTGTTCAACCAAGTGACCAACATCTTACTGGCATCTTCTTGAACAGTCAGCTTCAGATTTTCGTTCACACGTGCCAAGGAGGACTGAAGTTCGATCACCGATCGTGTAAGTCTAAATAATTCTTCCTCAAAAAACTGCATTTTCTTCTCATGTGGTGGAGGTTCTGGCACTTCTGTTGGTTCAGCATCTGTCTCAAAGAAATAGCAGACAAAGTCTTTACATAAGTATTCCTAGCTGTGTCTGTTTCAGTCAATGGAAAATGACTGTACTTTTGCTGAAATCCGAATAATGTTCTAGAATGCACAAGGTTAGTTCCTTTTCCTGTCAGTTCTTTCAGTAGTTTGTTATTAAAATTCTACCAAATATTTTCAAACTCTAAGTTTTATAACATTGACCAATTCCTGCCATGATACTAATTGTTAAATAAATTAGCAAGCAGAAAATCACTAATAAAACATTACAGATTTATACATGTCAAGACACAATTCTCTTAGAACAATGGTCTTCTCTGCAACAATAACTTAGCGTGTGCCACTCTTAAATTTCCATTGAAGATTTTGAGTAGCAACAACCTATGTGCATTAAGAGGCTTTGTGCTCCAGTATTTTGCTGAGTTTGAGTTCAAATGCATATACTGGATAGAGTTCTTCACTCTTGTTATCACACTCATTGCAAAATTATGCAACCCTAACCCTAACTTGATACATATTTAAATAGTAAACAACGCATAATCTCTGCGTATCCAAAACTAAACTAACACTAGCACTACGCACTTTCAATGAAAAAAGTACAAGCAGACTATTTATTTACAAACCCCTTTGCCATTATGCACTAAGAAGCAAAAAAGTCCCAATTCTGATTTTGCACTATATCCTTCATATAATTCAAAATTCAAAGACCTTTGCACAGTTAAGGCATTCCATTACAGGAACAAGTACAAGTAAAATGAAGTTAAGAAGCAGAAATGAAGGAGAAAATATACTTTATTATGGAAAACAGATACACAAATTCTTAGCATCAGAAGAGTTCTGTCAGATGACAAGTAAACAGCTAAGAATAAGAAAAGTCTCCTGTCAAATTGTGTCTATGTTGTGCTCAAGAATTGTTAACAGTTTAATTTTCAGACTAAAGAATCCTAGCACTGGTTCCAAGCTACAAGGTAAGACAACATTAAGATAGGTTCTGAAAGCCACGAGATTGGAATTATTCTTAGTTTTAAACTAGATTTCAGCTTAAAGACAGCACAAAGGATATTCAAGACTGGCATGGTGGCCAATTTAATACTGAAGAAGTATGAACATATGGAGTATAGCTACTACATACACATTGGTCCACGTTTTCATGGAAACAGTTTTTTCGGGATTTTTTTGTAGGAGCAGAAAGAAAATCTCTCTATATAAGCAGCATACAAGTTACTAAAGAGATTGCTGTGTTTTATTATCAACCTTTGTGCAACACCTTTGGAAGTAGTATTTTAGGTGGGCTACTAAAATATTTAAAAGCCTTCTTTTTAAAGAATGTACATAATCTATAGAAATAATTTAAAGCCATGTATTCAAACCACTTCATTCAGCTACATTAAAAAAGCCACTGGAAATCTGACTAAGTGCTATATGTGACATTAATCTCCTGTGATGCTGTGAAAAAGCCCTTTGGAAGGAAACATCTTTTCATCATCTTTTCTTAATGGTAAAAGTCATAATACTACAGTAAGAACACTCCTCTTACCCTTTAAGAATACAGTATCTCATACAAACATCATTCATTCTTTAAGGTGTTTTTTCAGCATTTGAGGCTTATCATTCCCTTACCCATTACTTAAGGTAAGTAATCTAGTATTAATCTGTAAAATCTGCTCAAGCCCTTGAACAAAGCACTGTGAAACTGCTAGGAAGAATTTCCTAGTATTAAAATTAGTATGTTCTTTTTTGTTTTAATAGCAGCTCCTCTCAAATATGTCTTTCTTCCCAAAGACTGAAGAAACAAACAAACACAAAATCTCTTCATACTACTAGAAAAAAAAAAAGAAAAAAAAAATGACCTTAATAATTCCCTGAATCATGAGCAGACAGCTGGCATTTATTGGCCAGTGTTCCACACCCATCCCTCCGTTGTCCTTCAGGAAATTCTCTGTATTAAGATTACTGTTGCCTGGCTATTATTTTCCTGCCACACAGTATCTTCCATACGGATCCTGTACCTGCCAGCAGTTGGGTTTAATCAAAACCATCATGATTATTAAGAGGACAAAAGCAAGAAACCAGACATGATCATGCATACCAAAACTGAAACAAAAAGTTACCCAAGCCTTTCTTCACAATAGCTTTTGCTGGTGTTGTGGGCCGACGAGCTGCCCTAGGCTGTTCCGATGGCCCTTCTCTGCAGTCTTCTCCTTTGTACCCAGGACAGCATCTCCATTCTAGCTCTGTCACAGTCTTATATGCAACCGTGTAGCGAGGTCTGAAACTTGTTCGGTATCTGCCAAAACAGAGAGCATTTTAAATTATTTGTAATCTCATCCGTTATCCAGATCAAACCTAAAATCAAGTCTGTTTTCCCTTTAAAATCATTTCACATGTACTTCATTTTCTTCTTGGAACACCAAACGAACAAATGTTTTTGTCCAGGTTTTAAAGTTACCTGCACTGAACCAAGGCCAGTTCAGGGAGAGCAAGCATGGCCAGAGCAAGTGGGATAACATGCTGGGGGAAGGGTCATCCACCAGACACTGCTGAGAGTAACAGTGACTGCCAGAGTATGGATTACTCTATAAATTCAAAACTTTTCTCCTCTAACTACTTGTCATCACAAACCAACCCATGAGGCTCCTCCAGCAGTAACTTGATATCACAAAACGTTTCTGCCAGCTTTGTCTCTCCATAGTCACCACTTAAACATTCCTCATGATCTGTGTGTACAGAGCAGTTAAAGCCAGGAAGACTATTCCAGTAAAAGACAAAACACTGAAAGCATGAGTCAGATAAGGACATGAAAGAAGGAGCTGGAAGAAAGGCAAGGGCCAGTGAAGGAAGCAACTCTTCCTCACTTCATTGTTCCAGTTAAGCTCAAGAGGGTCTTGCAGACAAACCTCTGCACGTTACGTGCACACAACTTCAAGGATCCCTAATTATTTGCTCAAAAGTTATTAAATAGCAAACTGCTTCTAACTGTACAACTTTCTTTAACCAAGACTATTTTCACAGTTTTCCTTATGCACGTATAATACAGAATCCCCCCAAGCCAAATTTCAGAAGCCGTTTTCTTTTATAAAAACTGCACCAACTTAAGGAATAGCTTATTTGGATTGATAAAAGTAAATATGTAATAAAGAAAGAATACGGAATAAATACGGACTAAATGAGGAAAATAAATACAACAGGAGTGGTATACCAGGAACACATTCTTCAACATAAACAAAAAGTTGTCCCAGTTCCTCATACCAATTCCTTTCTGTGAATAAAACTAATTGTATAGTGCCTACAGTTTTTAGGTCTTGTTTTTTGAAGACTATTTCAGTTTGCTTCCATTAAAGACAGACATGCTTCCCAACTGAGGTGCCCTTAGAGTAGTAATGCTATACAAGAAACAAAAGGCAGCAGCAAAGGGCTCAACAAGAGCTCTCCAACAGATTTCATTCATACAGAATGTCTTTTAGGACACAGAGAATACAGTGCAAACCAGAAACAGCTGTGCTATCACAAAGAATTGACTCCATGTTTCATTAAATGTTTTCTTGTATTAGTATGCAAACTCCCTTTTTGTCTCAAAGTAATCAGTTGCTAGCTATCAGATGGAAAGTATTGCGCCAACTGTGAAGCAGTTTGTATTGAATGTAACAGAGTTTAACTGTCAATCTCCATGACTTTTCCCGCCACATTTGTATATAATTAAAGAAATATATATATATATATTTATGCAACATCTCCCACTTCACAGACGTAATTTTAATATGTCCTACATCTGATAGCCATTTGCTGTGTGCTTTTTGGTGAGCTGCTTCACAAATTTGGGTGGGGGAGTTCAAAGAGTTAAATACTAATTTGTTTCTTCTCCAGTTCTGCAACAATATATTCTGATTTTTGCACAGAGGAAATACTTGGTGCTCTTTTGTGTTACCACTTCATCTATAATCACAGCATCACAGAATGGCCAGGGTTGGAAGGGACCTCAAAGATCATGAATCTCCAACCCTCCTGCCACATGCAGGGCCACCAACCTCCCCATTTAATAGTAGACCAGGCTGCCCAGGGCCCCATCCAACCTGGCTTTGCACACCTCCATGGATGGGGCATCCACAGCCTCTCTGGGCAACCTGTTCCAGCACCTCACCACTCTCTTGGTAAAGAAATTCCCCATGATATCCAACCATCATCTTCCCACCTTCAACTTAAAAACATTTCCCCTTGTTCTGCCATTATCTACCCTTTAACCTTTCAATAAAGGGCAATAAGTTACTTTGACCAGAGACATTGTCCTCTTTTCACAACTGTTTTGGGGCCAAACAGTAGTCAGTCTGACAAGCCATACTGGATTCTCTTTTCTCTTAACAGAAAGGCAAGGGTGGGTCTGGCTGTAAATCTGTCTGTCAGCCACTCCCAGCTACGGTGGTCTGCTGCGGTTATCAGGTTTTCTGATTCCGACTTGGTGAACATTAACTCCAAGTGAGTTTCCAGTCTTTTTTTTTCTTTTTTCTTTACCTTTGCAATAGCATACATGAAACAGCTGTGGGCTGGTTTCAAGCTCATAGTTTCTTTTACTGCATTCATGAAAACGTCTGCTGAATGCTGTTTACAAATGTAAAGTGCAGACATCTCAAGGTCAAGTGCTTAAAAATTAAATAGATGAGTGCAGCGTAGAGGGCACCACTGGAAAGGACAACATCCCAGCCACCCATGAACTTCCTTTTCCTTCTTGCTTATCTGAATGTTAAACCACATCTCACTTAGGGAGTTTGGGTACAACTCCCTCCCTTTGAACCAGCTGCTAGAGGCAGAGAAGTGTCAGGATTAGCTAGATGCTTTAGGGGTCTGAAGTGGTTGAAGAGCCATTACCATCTCTCACACAAGCACCACATTACTGAAGTACAAACTCAAAATCCAGATCAATTTTCCTATGCCGGAAATGGTAGTACATACTTTGCTCTGATTTCCATAAAGCACTTAACTGCTCACAGCTCTGTGTGTGTTCCTTCCCACACTTTCAGGGCCAAAATCCCTCCTGCAAATCCAACTATTTTGACCGTCTTCAGACACCACCAAGTTGCATTTCCCTATTTCTTTCCATAGAGAATGTTTATATATATTATATATATATATATAAAACATATAGCGTAATGTTTTATAGCTAAAAACAATTCTGTAAAAGGAATAAGAACAACTGTAGTGCAAAATACATATTTGATTATACAATTATACAATTTTCCTTGTACCACTTCTGTCACTTCAATCAGAACTCAGACAAGTTTATGCATACTTCCTCTACTGTCATGTTCATCAATGCAGCCACCTTCAGATGACTTCAATATTCAGCTAAAAGTAAATTACAAGACACTATCACATACAAAAGAACAACACAGAAAAAAATCTAAAGGAATCATGCTTAATATTTTTCATATGGGCAAATTATACAACTTTTTAAAAGAGGTTTTTAAAGCCAGAACTTTGCTCACAGAGTGGATTTCAGTAGGGGAGCCACAGACTTCCAGGGCTGTGCCAGCATTTAACAGTGTAATAGCACCAAACACAATTATATTCTTGGAAACGGTTCTGACAGAACAAAAGCAAAACATAACTTTCTGGTAGAGAGAACATCCAAAAAATAATTTGCAGTTCTACATAATGAATGACATAGGATCGGGAGCTACTGAATAAGTCTGTATTTATATTTGCAGTACTTTCAATCAAATTGCTCACTTATATTCATATCAGGGCACATGAAATATACTCGGAATAGGAAAAGAGACAACGTCAATATAACGTTGCTTCTCTACACAACTGGACAGCTTTTAACAATATTTTATACCCATATTTTATCTCATAGATGTGAATCTCTACACAGTTACGTAAGGAAGCAGTTTAGTCAAACAGATTCAGAAAAGTTCCTCAAGTCTCTTAAAGAACTCTGGCCTCACTTTAATGCCTGCAAATATTGGAACATAACTTAATAAGACTTAATAACACATTAAGTCTTCCTCCAGTTGATTTCTGCTATTCAAGTAAGCATTAATAGTCACAATTATTTTTACAAGCGTCTCACAGATTGCAATGTTTTTATTATATGATTAAAACTTGTACCACCAGCATTTATTGTACCTCAGTAACCCACCCATGAGGACCCCCAGCTAAAGAAGATGATCATATCCTTTTGTTGAATTAAGTCAAATAATATTAATGAGGTCATTCTTTTAGAAGGCATGAACAGAGTGATTTCAACAGTCTCATTTTTCCCTGTAAGAAAGAAAATAAGAACAGCTGGGTTTTTAGGACTCTTTCCATGACAGAGTTTTAGCAACTAGTGCCTACTACCTTCGCCATGAATTCAACACGTTGATCAAATGAGACAACACATTCAGAACAGTAATGTATGTCTCCATTTTTAATAACTAAATATTTCATAGTTGAACTGAAGTAGTACAGTGCAGCAGTAATGTTCAGTGTCTCTTCCTCTTTGAGAGGAAAGTATTTTCTTAGGAAAACGCTTTAATTAAAAATACATGTTTGCTTCAAAAGCTAGACGTTTTGACTATGGAATGAGCTATAATTTTCTCATGGTGCTAAACCACAGAAGGAAGCAGTTAGCACTGATATTTGGAATGTCACCTAACAGCGATAAAACAAATCAGAAACATTTGGGCGGAACTGGTGGGAAAACATATGGCTCAGTTCTGTAACTAGATATTAACATTCAATCTTTAGGGAAATGCAAGGAGATAACTGCCACCACATCCTCACTGTGAGCAAGGGACTGCAGAATCAGCATGTTTCTACATAAGCAGTGTATAAAATGTTTATTCTGAGCACAAAACTTCAAGGTCAGTCCAGAATTCTGTAGCCATTGGAACAGGTCCCATAACTTCAGAGGCCTGCAAATCGTGGTCTTATTGAATATAAGATAGCTAATCTTCATTACTTAATGCTTTCACTGAATGTAGATCCACTTTTTCTAAACGATCTAGTATGCTCTGGCACATCCCAGTCATCCAAATCTCCAATATACTTCAATGGGGGTGCTGGAGTAGCATACAACTCCTCCTCACACATCACTTACCTATAAGATAAAATGAAATGCAATCACATTTTGGAAAAGTACTTATTTTTATTTCGCAGGCTGAAGGGACTTTGGCTGAAAATATACCTAAGTTGTCCATTCCTCCCACACAGCTACTGAGCCAGTATTAGTTAGCCCAGCGTCTTCTATTTCCCAACTGTCTAGACCTACTTGTAGCCCCTACAAAAGGTGGCAGAAATTCCAGCTCCACTGAAACCAAGCAGACGTTTTGTCATTGTCACTAACAGTGAGATTCAGGACGCCTAACTTCAGCTGCCTACAGTGTATGGATTGGCACGAACCACATGTGCCACTAAGGGAACAGAACAGCCAGCTGAGTCTAAACAGGACAGCATCCCATCCTGAAGTCCTATTTTCATATGATTAACCAACAAGCATGCTGGACACTACTGACCTGCACTTGAGTCACCGTAACTGTAGATATCTAAGTTTCCATACTCATATGTATATCTCTGTAGGGCAAAGAAGTGAAGTTAGGATGAGCTGAATCCCATCTCTGCATTTAGCTCATTTATAATCTTGCAGCACTGGCAGCTGCTAATCTACACAGCAGCAGTGGCAGCTATCTTCAGCCCTAGCCCACAGATGAGCTTAATTCAAGAAGAATATGTCTTTACTTGGAATTTGTCCTAAGGCATTTAAAGCAACTGGTGGAAAGACGTTTTGACAGGAGCAGATTAACTTAAAAGTCAAGGTGCTAAAAACCTATTTAAAAAGAATCCTAATAAACCCAAAAATGGTTATTGATTTTGATCTGGCATTTAGAGACACTAAGTTACTTCTTACAGACTTATGAAAGTCTCATCTTTACCCTTGCTTTTTTACTTTAGCGGTCAGTTTTGCTTTCCAAGATCCCTCCCTCCCATTCTATTCCCAGCACATCAGCACTTTAGGACAAATAGACAAAAGTTGCTTTCTTTTACCTCTAAAGAATACTGTCCCATCATCTATTGGTGACAGCAAAGGATCAGAGAACCACCCTACCAAAATCAGCTCACTACAACCTAATCTTTCACATGGTTTTCTTTTGTGCTGAGCATTGATTCAATGTATCCAAAATAATTTTACAATTTTACCAGAATTTTTTTATTTTTTATTTTTTTATTTTTTAAACATAAGAGAGGCAAAAGAGGTCTTTCAGTGAGATAGGTCTCACAGTGAGGTATACATGTATATATACATGGAGAGACAGAGATTGGAATATAAGTCAGTCATCAAGGATTTTATTTTTAATATGCTGACCACTAAACTCCAGTAAAAAATGATGAAAAACTAAGTTTCAGGTGTAAATTTTAATATTCTTAATGTTACTGAATTATTACCTCTGAAAGCTAGGCAGGCATCATCTACGAACAGAGAAACAAATATATAAGATGCATTTAATGAACTTGTAGGTATTGCTTAAAGCACAGCTTTGTTCTTGAGATTTGTACTTCTTACATGATTACTTCCTTCTATTTTGTCACAAGATAAACATATGCCAGTCAACCACATGCTGATAGACCAACAATAAGCTACTAAAAGCCTGATGCAGCTGCAGAGGCCCCTGTTCATTGCAGGGGACTTGGACAAGATGGCCTTTAGGAGTCCCTTCCAAATCTAATGATTCTTTGACTCTACAAAAACAAAACAAAAGAAAACCAAACTAAAATGGGATATTAGAGCCCAAGAGCCCAAAAGAGTTTTGTAGAACAACACTGTGCAGAAGTTCAATAGTGACAGAACAGAAAGGGATGCAGCAACAGCTCCCATACTTACAACACCTTCACCTGCTCCTGCCTGCAGTGGGGACCAAGCTTCTCACCTTACACCAGTGCAAAGGCCAAGTGAAAATGCAGAGTACTGCTTCTGACAAAGCTCCCTGAGAAACAACAGCTCCAGCAGTGTCCCTTTTGCTTCCACTGTCCAAGACAAGCTTATTTCTAAGTGTGAGCTACTGCTAATTGTAGAAAACACACAAATTGAATATATAGAATGGATAACCAACGTTGTTGTGAACACAAGAGCCAGCCTGTGGGATTAGCTGAAATCACAACCTTCAGAACAAAGCACAGCCCTGCTTTGAGAGCTAATACTTTACCAAGTAAAGTGGTCAAAATGACCTGGAGGGGAGAGGAAAGATGAGAACTGAAAGCAAGGAGGTCAAATGTCCTTAGAACTGTGGGAAGAGGGGAGGAATAATCAGCAATGTCTAAAACAGGAACTGCTCACTTTCTAATGATGCAAAATATTTCTTACTTGTTTTTTTTTTTTTTTTTTTCTTTTGTTTTTGTTTTCCAGGGGGTGATTTATGACAAAATAGACCTTAAGTGGGTCTGCAGCTCCCAAAAATTAACAATCTGTTATTTTGGAAACAGAAGAGGCCCCAGACCTGTAAGTCATATACTTCTCAAACCAGAAGAACACAAAGGAGTATAATTATTTACATTAATGTGAACTGAGGAACAGTGCGTGGCTTTCTGAATTACAGCAACAAACTATGAATGATGCATGAAATTAAAATCCCCTGTGCAATTCACAGAGAAGAAAATCATTGTTGCACTGAGTGTGTAGAGATGCACAGTTTCAAGCTCAGGGAGATTGCCAGGAAAGTTTACCATGCTCAGCAGTCTCTCAAAGATTATCAAACAAGCACTCCAGGAAACTGAAGTATGCTCTGAAGTTGTTTAAGTTTCCTTACTGTTTTCAATGCAGAATCCCTTAGGCTAAACTCCCTATGCAGGCAGCTAGCTGGAGCCTGTACAAAGAAATTCTGCTGCATACAAAATACCTAAGGAGGAATAAAAAATAAATCCCTAAAGACTTTTCTAGATATTTCAAGGGGAAACATGAAATAGCCCTCAACTTTTTGTGCATCCTGGAAGTTTTTCTGATGAGATATGCACTGCTAGAAGCCAGAGGCAAGCATAGTGTCTGATCCTGTACTGACTTGTATGTCTCAGGTCTGATTTGCCCGGTGCTGAGCGCTGCTCCATTTTTATCAAGTGAGCATTCTCAGAGAAAACAACACTGGGACTGTTCAAGAACTGAAAACTACATGTGGATTTACTATATGTTCCTAGACGAGGGCTGGTGTGCTCCACCCAGGACGCTCTGAGGTTGCCAGAGAATGATAAATCAACACAGCCATCCGAACTGAACTGGAAGTCTGACATCCTGTGTGCCAGCAGGAAAATTTCCACTTCTCAAAATATTTTTATTAATAAGTGTTGTATATTGGTTATTTAAAGCTGAGTGTAACTAATCAGTATAGTCATCTATCCTGACATTTATGGTTACAGAAAACCAGCAGCAACAGCCTCTAAAGTTACTTCGGTCTTTTTGCCTTAAGTCTTCCCCTTGGCAATGACTGAACTTTGCTTTGGGAGCAGGCTTGTTTAAGGTTATTTAATACAAGAAGTTGGAAAATATTGCTCAATGAGAGATTTGGAAAGGTTTGCTAATTTAGCTATTGATTCATTTATAACCTTCTTGGCAGTTTCATAAGCATGTGCAACCTACTGCAGTAATTGGGTTGCTTACTACATGTTGATCGTTAGCGTTAAGATAAGATGCTCACACTAAATCACGAAATCCACTCCCCACAAGCTACAGACAGGTGACCTGACTCATTATTCACTTGAGCACACACTTATCTACATGCACATGCACAGAATTAATGGGGACTGTTATCTGAATTGGGGGAATCTGATAAACATCCTTTCTTCAAGTCCCTGGGAACATGACAACTTTAAAGCTAGCTCTGCTGTTAGCTGGGGGCCACGGGGGCAATTACGTGACCTCCAGTGGTTCCACCCAGTCTAAGTTTTTCTGTTTCATTTACTGCCTCATACTCTCCAGCTCTCCACGGGCAGGGACATCCTGCTTGCCAGTTCTGGAGCAACAGTGAAAAACCAGAAAGTACTCCCCTTTTTCACCTCACAGGCTGGCTTATTATCAATTTAACTTTACTAGTGAAAGCAAAATTGCCCCAGAATGCTGGGCTACCACGCCAAAGCATCTACATTGACCAGAGAAATGTCCAACACAGAATCAGAGAATCATTAAGGTTGGAAAAGACCTCTAAGATCATCTAGCCCAACTGTCCACCTACCACTGATACTGCCCACTAATCACGTCCCTGAAAGTCTTGCCCAGGCTCCCTGCTCCTCCAGCCCCTCTACCACGGGGCATTACAGCGGATCCACAGCCCTCAAGAGTTTACAGAATCTAGTCAAGGAGATTGTACAATTTGCTTTTAAGCTAATTAAGTTTCTAAACTACTCACGAGAAAGCCAGGAAAGGAAATTTGCAGCACAGTAAGTGGGGAGAGGTCAGTTATTTATGAAACAATGCTAAATTTCAAACATAAAAGTTCTCTTTGGTGCGTAACAAGACTAATATTTTCATATAAGTATCCTTCATGCCTGTGACCCATTAATAACAAAGGTTCTCTCTCCTTCACCAGTCACACTTCTAAATAAAATAAATCAGGAGTCCCCGAACTTCAAAGGGAACATACTTCAAAGGGCACTTCTGCTGCTTCTTTGTATACTCCCTCTCTTCCTATCTCTTAGGCAGCCACACTAACTCACATTTATCCCTGACACCTTAATCATCCCCTAACTGTTCAGTAAGGAAATGTATTACTTAGTCCAAATATCTATAAAACATTTGAACAATGAAATCTAATTATTTCCTGAGTTTCCACTTAATATTTTAGGAGTAGAATGATGTTTGAATGGACATAATGGGCTCATGCATGTATATAATTTTTAGGCTTAATCACAAGAGCTTTCTATTTGTACTGAAACAAAAAGTCTGATGACTGTAATTCATATCTGCAACACCTAACACTCCCATACATGAAAAACACTTGGAACTCAGGAGCGCACTGTATGCTTAAGGCAGCGAAATACAGCGCCTTAAATGCACAGAACTACTTAAGTACTTGCTGTGCAAAAGCTAGGCTGTAGTGAAACACCAGAAGGGCTCTTCAACTCATCCACTGACTGACCAAAAACCAACCCAGCTCAAGTACTAATAAAACCCATACATCTTTGATACAGTCAAATTCTTTGTTTGATTCAGATCTCCCTGTACCCCATGTCTGTAACAGAATGAGGTCTCAGATAAATCAAGAGTATCTGAAGGAGACTACACAGGGACTGTTGTTTATTCCAATGAATCTCTACTGTTTAGTTAATTTTTAACTTCTCTATGCCCACATATAAAGGAAAAAAAGAGAACAACTCCAGAAAAATCCTCACAGCCATTTCTTTGTTTCGTTTATAGCTCTTTCCTGTTCTATTCTATTTGCTAGCTAGGCACTGAGCTAGCAAACATATAAATACATTTTGTTATTCAAACCACTATTCCTTCTCAATTAAACAATACTTTCCACCTGAAGGAAGTTATTCCTGGGCACAGTGGTGTGCAGGTTTTGAACAATGTATTTCAAACATATTGGATTAGTTATTTTCTTACTCTGCTGCTAAGAAAACAAGCATACCAGCAACAGACAGAAAAATAAGTCACTGTCTATGAGAAGATCGTTTTGTACACAATAAGATTTCAAGACTTTGATAGGATCTGCTTAAAGGACATTCCAGCTGCTTTCCGTGTTCACTGGCTGCTGCTACAACAGGTACTTAGAACATTTTATGTTAAGAATGAGGAATTAGGTAGCAGTTGCCACTCGGGGTATGAATAAAACTACACTTACATTCACCAGAAAGTCAAATTCAGGAAACAAAGGCTTACATTAAGTATTTAGTTCCATTCTCAAAGAACAGAAAAGTTCCATGAGATTGGCTGCAGCAGGCAAGCACAAACGTCTGTTTAGCCACATATTGTATCTCCGACAGCAGCCATCTCCAGACATGTAGGAAAAGCTGAAGGACAGGCAGTGCAATTTCTTAGAACTACAGTGTAATCTGGAAGGGGATGTGACTTCTGAAGGTCATCCAGTTCGGTCCCCAACTGGAGCAGGGCTTCCCCTTCTGACTCCCGCCAAAACTGCCACCAGTTCAACCAGTTCGTGGCTCAGGAACTTCCCAAGCCAGAAGCGATGCCTATGTGCTTTCTTCATCATCTACTAGCAGATGGTCTAAGAAAATGCTAATTTACCACCTCTGAAATTCCTTACTTACATGATTGCTGATTTATGTCTCCACAGAGCTCAGCTGTAACCCTTCCTCACTCCTCCACAGCTCCACTACTGAGACTGTGCAACGGAGTGTACGCTCCATTACACAGCCTCAATCAAAAGTCCAAAGTGGCCAGTTCAATACTCCAGAGAGAAACAAGGGAAATTACACAAGGCAGTGTGACTCGGCTGCCTGCTGCCTTTGTTATTTGCCTCAAATTCCTGTATTTATATATCCCAAAAGAGAAAAGCTATTTTTCTAAACAAACAAACAAAAAGCAGTGCATTCAAATGCCAAATGCCCAACATCTATTGTCCCAGGCCCCGGGAAGGCAGTGCCATCATCATACACGGTTCACTCCAGTAGCACCAGGCACCAAGCAGTATCAGCCATGGCCTCACTTTCTCAAGTCAGATTAAAACCAGTTACCCACATGCCAAAATCAAAAACAGTTATTTGTCCTAAAAGAATCCTTGCCATCAGCTCAGTCCAAGTGTAAGCCTGAGCCCCCCAAAATTTGGGAGTCTTCCCAATGACTTCTGGAGAAGGTGAGATACCTTTACAGTGCACTCATCATGTTCAATTTTCCAATAAAAGAGCACAAAATACTGCTGCTCTTCCACTGGGGAAACTGAGGAAAGGAATTTGATAGAGATTATCCACAGAGCAGTGCAGCTGTCCCCACTTCCTGCTCCACCTGCAAGACAACACAGCCTCAACACAGCAGGCTGAGCTCTAAGCGATGCTCACTCTGCAGGCTGCTGTGTGCTCACGGTTAATAACAGAATCATGAAGTTTGAAAAAGACCTCTCAGATCATGTCCAACCATCAGCCCATTCTCACCATACTCACCGTCTACGTCCCTGAGGGCCACATCTACCTCCTTCATGAACATCTCCAGTGGCGGTGACTGCACCACCTCCCTGGGCAATCTCTGCCTGATCACTATTTCTGAGAAGAAATTTTCCCTAAAATCCAACCCGGACCTCCCCCAGTGCAACTCCCATACCCTCTTGTCCTATTGCTGTTACCTGGGAGAAGAGGTCAATTTCCACCCTGCCACAACCTCCTTTAAGGCAGTTGTGGAGAGCAATAATGTCACTGCTAAGCCTCCTCTTCACCTGACTGAACCACCCTCAGCTGCTTCCCATAACGCTCCACACCCTTCACAGCTTTGTCGCCCTTTTTAATGATCACGTGAAGCTAAACCAAACGAGCAACTTTGCATCACGCTCTGCACAAATCTCTGCATTGGCTGCGCTCCTTGCTGGACGGGCAACTGATGGAGGAGCTGCAAACACACTGGCTCACATTCCTGGCTCTCCCTTGCTGTTACTCGCTGATCCGGCTGAGCAGAGCAGCCCCAGACCCGCCGTGCTCAGCACACCGCCCGGTACAACCCGGAGCAGCACACAGGTGTGCAGCCAGCAGGTGCTGGGCTCCAGACGCCCGTGGCAGCGGCCCGCGGGCCCGGGCAGGCAGCACGGCGCGGTGTGCCAGCACAGCTCCCCCATCCCGGTCAGTTCGCACAGCGAACGCACCAACAGATTCAATGTGGCTCTAATTAGTTCCAGCGGCCTTATGTTTGCAATAAAAGAGAGCGCTGGCTTCGGGGCGTGCTCGGGGACCGCAGGCTGGAGAAGGACGGCCGTCTCGCCCGGGCTGTGCTCGCTTTGGGGTGCAGCCCGAGCACGGCCATCGCAGCTCCGTGCCGCCGGGATCGTGCTTAGGCTTCAGGAGGACTTCGTACAACGGAGCGCTTCCCCTCCTAACACCGCCTCCTCCTCAGCTACTTACACCGGGGTCGGTCGGCAGGGAAACTCGTTCCAGGCGCACTTGTATTGGGCCTGGACGTAGCTCTCGGTCCCGTCCAGCACCGAGCAGCTGACATTCTTGTTCACGATGTACGCGCACCAGTTCCTGAGGGCAGAAGAGACACGAGGCGTCAGCGCCGGGCAGCGGTAGAGGCGCGAGGGGCCCCGCACGTCCCGGCACCGCAGCCCAGCCCGCCTCGGCTCACCCCGCTGCCGGCAACGGCCCCCCAAGCCGTGCGACCACCCCGCCCGAGCACGGCGCTGCCCCGCGGGTACTCACTTGCTGCGGGAGCCCGGGCGGGAGTAGCGCAGGTGCGGGGTGGCGTGGCTGAGCCCGGCGCCCAAGGCGAGGAGCAGCGGCAGCGCCCAGCCCGAGGGCACAGCGGGCCCGGGGCTCAGCTCCATGGGGCGAGTCCCTCTTCGCCGTCTCCCTCCGTCCGTCTGTCCGCCCGCCCCGCCGCTCTGCCCGCTCCCTCACTGACGCAAATCCCCCCCACCCTGTTTCCGCCCTCCGCGGTGGCTCCGCGCCCCTCCGGCCCCGGCGCCGCTCCCTCCACCCCCGCCCGATCGGACCCAGCCGGCCCCGCTCGCCGCCCGCCCCCCGCCGTTCCCCTCTCCCCGGCCGAGGGGGAGCGCGGCAGCGCCGAGGCGGAGGGATGGACGCCGGCCCCGCGTGGCGCCGGTCGCCGTCAGCGGGGGCCCCGCTCTCCCTTCCCGAGGGGGAGCCCCGGGGACGGGCTGGGAGAGGGGCCCCGTGGGGATAACTGCCCCGGAACCTTGGGCGCGGGGCTCCAGTTCGAGTGGGGCAAACGCAGGCGTGGGAAGTTGGCGGTGCGTACCTGGGAGGTGTGGGGCTCTGGTTCCATGCGTGGCCCTGCTGTCCCGCTCGAGGTGACTGTGGTGATGCCACGGGCAGTCCTATGTGCAGCCCGGTGGTTCATCCAGACTGGTCCAGTGCAGGTACCCTCTCCTTGCCATCTGCCTATGCCATGAGCTTCTTTGATTTCTCCTGATTTCCAGGTTTTGTCTTGAATGAGCAGGAATAAGCTGAATAAGCTCATCCAATGCTGCATCTTCTGCCCTGGCTACTTCAGAAAAGATGGCAAGAGCTCAAGGAGCAAGCAGAAAAGCAGTAACTTCCCAAGGGTCTTTTTTTTTTTTCCTCATGTGCCCAGTTTTATTAAGCTCAGAATGCTGTAAGAGCCAGTGAAGTCTAAATTCTTTTTGAACCCTGTTGATCTTTCGGTGTCAGGGAGCTTGTGTCTGTAAGACAATTTCTGCCCTTCATCCTGCAGCAAGCATCACAACACCAATAACACATCTTCTAAACTAACCTATATGGGTAAAAAATAACACACATTTAAAAACTACTTCAGAAATTCTCTTTTTAGACAAGTGACAGCCATAAGATAAATTATTTGCTGAGCAGGTAGTGATGGTTATTGGAATTCAGTTGCATTTCAGTGCACTCCAGGCACCCTGACTGGACCACGTGCCCCTTCCAGGCAGCCAGTGGCAGGTTCCCTGCTCTGCAGATCACAGTGAGGCCCTCTGTCCTCACCAGATCCTGTTTCTTTCTGAAGTGATCCTTTCAACATTGTCCTTTGAGGTTTAGAGGCAGAGCCCATCGGAGATATTCAAGACCTGCCTGGACGCCTACCTGTGTGACCTGGTGTAGGGAACCTGCTTTGGCAGGGGGGTTGGTCTCAATGATCTCTAGAGGTCCCTTCCGACCCCTACAGTTCTGTGATTCTGTGATTCTGTGATTCTGTGCTGTGCTTGAGCAGCGTGCAGGAGGCCTGGTGCCTTCATCAGGCTGCACAGGTGATGGGAGCTCCTACCTTGCTGCAGGCCATGCTTGTCCAGTGTTAACTTCAGCAGCAGCCTGATGGCTTCTGCCTCCGTCACTCAGACACAGCCATTGAGACTATGCAGTCAGCAACTGTTTGTTTTGCACTGCTGTTGAACCTTGGGCCAGCTCCTCACCCCAAGCTCCAGCAGGTCTGTAGGACTACGTGAAGGGTGGAGGGCAGGGACTCAGGAGTCCCTTAAGCTTTCATAACATCTTTGACAATGAGTAAAGTATTTAAAGCTGCCATGATTGGACTTAGCACAGCTGAATAAAGCTGCAAGGCTGCCCCCACCCGGGATGTGGAAGAGAAGGAGGGAACAGTACTTGGGTGGAGAGTCAGGAGCTGGGCAGCTACCATGAGGCCCATGGGAGATCTGGGAGCAGTGATGACTGCTGCAGAGCGTGAATGGTCCCAACCCAGTCCTTGTGCTCCAGAGCCTCCCTTGGCTACAGCCAAGCCCTGGCTTTCTAGGTCTCACACGCAGGCAGAGCAGGCAGCAGGGCTGGGCCCTTTCTTCTGCTCTAGGCAGTGGCCTGCTCTGAGTTGTAGGCTGGGTTGTCAAGTCAGGCCTGCCCCAACAGGCAGCTTTCGTCTGCTGGCCGTTGTCAGCCTTATCCAGCATCTTCTGTTGCCTTCGTTACTTCGCTTTCTCAGCTTCCAACTCTGACAGGAAAATAAGCTTTAAACACAGGGGTCAAAATTATGCTTTCAGACTGCTTTTTAGACATGGTTTCATTGGGAACCTACACTAGCACTTTCTGTCCACAGCCCCAAAGAGAAACACAACAGCTCACACATGCACGGCATCACTTCACCAGTGATAAACAGTGAGGGGGCAAGCTGAGAGTATTGCAATCATTTGAATCCAACCTGTTTCACCTGAAAAAATGTCATCCTTCCGCCCTCTTTGAAGAGGGCAACACCTCACTATGTAAGAAATTACACCTCAGGCAACTAGTAAGTAATTTACCATTCTGCTGTTTGCATTTGCAACAGCATGACATTCAGGCATCATTATTTGTGCTGGCAGAAATTATTTGGAGTTTCTCCAATCTGAATAAAGCAAAGCTACAATTCAGTCCCTAAAAAGTAATAACAACAGTTCTTCCTTCCTTTTCCCCCTCATCCAGTCAGGGAACTCCTGAAGTTGGTCCTTTTCCAAAAGTGATGATCAGCGTGCAAGAGCTGTACATCATCCCACAAAGGGATTAAATAATGAAAGACTGAGGTCATGCCCATCTTGAGAATGACTGCACGGCACAAAAATTAAAAGGCTAATTTAACCAAAATGAACATGAAACAAATGCGTTGCCATACACAAAGCACAGAACTTATATCTTGGTGAGGGAAGATGAGGCAGCTATGACCTGATTTGCCAAGAGTGTTCATTTCTGAAATGCAAATTGAATAATCATGGAATCATGGAATCATAGAATCATTAAGGTCAGGACTACTAAGTTCAACTGGTCCTACCATGGACCCATCAGCACCATGCCCACTAACCCATGTCCCTCAGTGCCACATCTACATGGCTCTGAACACCTCCAGGGATGATGACTCCACTGCTTGATTGATCAAAGGATCAGTGTTATACGGCACTATTAGAACAGAAAGCCCCTGTAGCCTTCCCTCCCCTCTTGGTTGTGGCAAGTAATGAGCCAAGAGCTGCCTGTGACTTCAGGATTCTGTCCTCAGAAAAATATTTGTTTACTTGAGAACTGTGCAAGAACATCTCTCTCCTGTTTTCTGATGGAGAGGAGTTGTCCCTTTGCTGTCTGGATCAATTATTTTGTAATTGTAATTGTAATATCATGAAAGAGAACCCGGATAGTACTTGCTGTCTTTGCCTTGCCATTATTGTAATAGGATGATTCCACTACAAAGCATGATGTGTCTTTGAATTTGTTGAATTTAAAATAAACCATAACAGTGAAGAACAAAATCTTGCAGCAACATTCACCTCTCCTCACTGACACAAGAGCCCTGTGGGAGCCTGAATGCAAGCACCAAGGCTGAGAGTGAAGTTTTGTCGTGGCTCGGTAAGGCAGAGGATGATTTGTGCTGAGAAGTATTGAGCTGAATAAAAATGGATGAATTGGGGCAGATGTTTGGAATTGACCTCAGCGCCTATGATATTCACACTGGACCTATGATATCAGTGGATTCAACAATATCCAGAAGAAGAATTTGGCTTTGACTGGAGAATTTTCAACTCAGGTGCACAGCAAACATGTGCTTCAAGCTCTGCTAATGGCTGCATTTTTTCTATGGGTGTAACAAGTTTTATTTCAGACTATAAGTATTAAGGTTAATATTGCTCTCAAGGAGACAGCTATGCTGAGACTTTAATTTGCTGTGCTACATCCTCTCATCTCTGAAATTCACAGAAATCCCAAGACAGACGGTTCTTACAGTACATGGAAAGCATCCTGCACTCCTCCCTCCAAATGGAGCATGTCATCTGCAAGTGCACAGAGAAGGCTATGGCGACCAGAGGGGTCAGCAGCATGGGCTGCTGGAAAACAGACATCACAGACGTGAGTCTTTTTACATTATTCTGAAGTGTATCTCCCTTGACTGTGCTGTGAGGCTGTGTTTTCAGCACCAGGATCGACTGCAGTTTAATGCTTCGCAACGGGATGATGTTGGGAAAACAACGAGGGCCACGTGCAAGTGCCTGCCAAAGAGAGGAAAGTGCACAGAGTGGGCGGGCAGAGCAAACAGCAAAAACATTACCGGGGTATTTACTGCAGAGCTCCAGAAGAGAAATGTGCCTTTAATAGTACAATGCCTGCTCTCCCTGTTGCTACAGATTAATCCTAACATCAACATTTATAATTCAAGTCCAGGGTTGGTATCCTTCGGTTTATCTCAGATTGTGAGTTACTTTTGTTCACTGTGATATCTTTAAAAAAATTATTCCTCGCTGCAAGAAGCAGCCTTCATTGGTTTCTAGGTACAGTCATCTCTGAAATCAGACAGACACACCTCTACCTCTGAATGTTTAATGAAAATTAATGAGAAAATGAAAAGCAAATGTCAGTCGTTAATTAAATGACTATTTGCAGAGATGTTAAACTAAAAAAAACAATCAAGCCCTAGCCAGGGTGAACAAATAAAGAGAGAGAACAGAAGATATTGGTTTACTTTTTATTGAAGAGCCACCTTGGAGGGCCATAACAGTTCTGTGGCTATGAAGATGTCAATTCACAGAAGAGTCCTGAAGCAGAACTCTTCTGTGCACTCTTGCAGCTGTGGAGCATGCAGAGGAACAGCCAATGCCATCCTGGCCGGTGCTTATGCCACATCTGAAGTGCCGTGTTTCCCTCCCTAGGCTCTGGCGGAGTGGTATTGTGTGGGCTTCATGGAACAGGCTGGAAGGTGTCACACCACACAAGTGGGCAACCTGGCAATTCCATCTCTTCTTCTTCAAGTTATTTCCTTTTTGAGAAAAAAAAAAAAAAAAAGAAGTAAAAATAAATGTTTGTGCTAGATTTACTTGTTTAGACAGAAAAACAAATCAGTGATTTACAACTGCAGCACAAACATTGCCCAGTTGTGGCATGCATTAAGTGTTTGTATTAAAACTGGTGCTGTGGTCATAGTTATGCTTTTGTCTAAAGAATAAGATAAACAACTGCTGGTCCCTGGGAACAGCTATCTGAGCAGACCCTCAGCACACTGTTACAATCTGCTCAAGGCTTCAAGCCCAGGACAGCAGAGATCAATATCCATTGTTCTGCATTAGGAATAGTGTGAGTCGTAAGCCACAAGTTTTTCATGCTTGAGAAATGTATCTGCTTTGTACTAAATACACGTAACTACTAAATATGAGGAGACATAGTGACTAAGGTCTACACTGCTTCCTTAGGAAAGATAAATGCTCTCCTGTACTCTCAGCATATAGTGTGAGAGGCTGAAGCCATTGTTGCCATTGGTTTCTTGCCACAGCAAGGCTGGAGCCAATGGAGAAGGCAGTAGAGCAGAAGAGATGATCATAAGGAAATTTTTTAATGTTCCACAAGATCTTTCAGTGAAGAGCCTTCTGGGTGGCTGACATGCACAAAGGTGGAAGAAGTCAACGCGTGCTGGAAAGAAGATCAGAGGAGATCAGCATTTCTTGGCAGATGATGGTAGGAGAATAGAGCAGATATGGGTAAGAGATTTCTTTTCCCTCTCTATTTGCTTACTTTTGATTTAATGAAATCGCCATGTGACTTCAATGAAAATGATGCACAGTGCTTTTTGGTTCTTTCCATGGCTATGGCCACTGCAACCTACAAGTGCAAAGGGGAGAGTTGGTTCCTACAATGCAACTCCTGCTGCCTGCACACAGACCCTTCAAAAACCCTACAAATAACTGAAACATACTTAAAGACAGAGTCCAAAACAGCATGCACTGTTCACTTTAGCTGTAAAGTTTCTTCCAGTCTTGTTTGCCATGAAATCAATAATCATCACATTTGGCTACAACTACACGTATTACTCTGGTTTGGGTATCTCACCTCTGGTGGTGGCGCAGTATTTCAGAATAAAGAAGGTCTTTCTGAAAACAAGAGCAGGAAACCTAAAGTTGTAATTCCCAATGTCTTCCTTGCTTTCATGGAGAAAAGAACTCCAAGCCTAATAATTATCCAATTAAAAATAAATAAAGACTGATAGTTTTAAGGAGGCACTCTGTATGTTTCTTCTGATTCTTATCTTTTTTTTTTTCCTTTTCCCCCATTCAAAATGAAATGTAACTCCTTTTGAACTTGCACACTGTGGAGATGATTTAAGGTTATAAAGGAAGTTTGAGTTTCAAAATGATCTAACCAAACACAAAAATGCCAGGAATATTTTATGTAAGACCTCATTAGGTAAAGACCATGACTGCAAATACTTGATGACTCTCTGTAGTCACATTGTGTTTTTAAAAGAGGATTTATATAGGCTAACTCATTTTTCTGATTCAGCCATTTAGACACTGAGCAATTTACTTCAGCTTCTCTAGTTTCTCCCAGCTTTTCCCCAGCGTGGTACAACATGCTGTCCATGTCCCGTGAAATCTCATTGAGGTTACAGGAAAAAGCAAAATAAAGGAAAGAACAAAACCAAAAACCTATTTTTATTTCCGCCTTATCTAGTCATACATTTTCTCTACATGCTGATGGTATGTGGCTGTCTTTAATCTCAAAAGCTGCTGTTCAAACTATCTGCAGACAGCCTGTGGTGAACAAAATGACAGCTCCAGGCCTCCAGTGCCTGCAGCCGGTGATACACAACAAAACATAAAACAAACATAAAACTATGGAGAGGAGAATCTCTCTTGGGGATCACCCTCATCATCCTTCCCCAAGGCGATTGTCTTCTGAGTCACTCACCCTGCTCGGTCCCTGAAGGTGCTTTCTTATGGGATGACAGCAGCAACCTCCTACAAACACAGAATGAGGCTGTAACACTTTGATGTGCAAACAGATCTACAAAATGAGTGCAACTTCCTCCACTATAGTACAAGGCTATTCATAAAAATAGACACATAAGCCCAATTCATAAAAAATAGATACATGGCTTCTACACAAAAAAAAGTTTGCAGCCAGATCAGACTCAGGCAGCAAACATACTGACTGTCAACACATCTGCAGGCTCCAGTACTGTATTGAAGTGACTGTTTTAATGTCACATGACGTGCAAAGGAAAGCATGTGATGAGTTTTTGCAGTTTGTGATTCTCTTGTTATCATTTGAGAGTTTCAAAGGAAATGGCGATTCAAAAAATGAGAGAGAAGTTAAGAAAAAAAAAGGGAAAGAAGGAGATGCAGTAAAATGTGAGAGGTTGCACCAACAGTGTAACTTGGGATAAGACACAGAAAGGTACTGGAGATAGGAAGGTGTGGAAAGAGGAGGTGTCAAGTGCAGCAGTGTAAGAATGGGCAGGGTCTCGCTCTGTTTATAGCTCAAACACTGTGAAATGTTATTCTCACATTTGTCTTAATGTACTGTACGTTCTTCCTAGTGTGAGTCTCTATTGGTTTGGGCTGAGACAAAACTGTTCCTCAGCCCTCTGCCTGCTGGGGAGGGCTGCAAGGAGGGCTGTTGCCCTATTCGATCCTAAATGTCTTGTGAAGAGATGTGTACTTGCAAAGACAAACATATTAAGAAGCATACTAAACTGGGGGAAAAAAAGAAAATGTTTTCTCTTATTTAGTTCAGAGTTTACAAAAAAGAAAATACGTTTATTCGAGAGATTATTCTAGAAATTATTCTTGAGAAATGTTTCTCATTGTGTCAAAATTACATGCCTAATTGTGTCTTAATCAGACCTATTTGTATTTAATTTCTCAAGGTTGCAATTACATAAGCTCATGATAACAGTGCTCTGTTTTGATCATTAAAAATTCCAAATCAGCCAAGGGCAACATCTTGAAGCAGGTAATTACTTCATTCCCACCAATTTGGTGGGGGTTAAAAGCTTACATCTCCACAGGAATTAGAGATTAACTACCCAGGATTTGTTTCAATCAATCTTTGGTAGATAACATCACCAGCTGCATTCATTTTGTCTGTGGGAAAAGGCATTGTGTGCCTTACTGCCACCCTGTGTCGAAGCTCTTGGAATTTGTCTTATTTGAGAGATGATATTCCTCAAATACATCCTAGTAGTTGGCCTTAGAGAATCTTGTGGTGGTGAGATCCAGTAAGTAATTAATTTTTCTCCTCATCAATGTAGATGTTCCCTCAACTTGGTTGGTTCTTGCTTTGTTCAAGTGTGGCGGGCCAAGGGCACCAACTCATGCTGCCATCCCAGTGGGAGAGCAGTCATGACTCAAGTTCTTTGGGCATGTTCTTTGGGTAGTGATGGACTTGATGATCTTGGAGGTCTTTGCTAAGCTTTATACTATGATTCTTGCAATTCTTCTGTGCAGGCATGGCAGGTTGAAGCAGAACCACGCATTGGTCAGCAAAGCACACTGAGAACAGGGATATACAGAAACATTACAATAGCCACGCTGATGGCTTTTATCCAGTGAGTGGGTAGGTAGGTTTAAATACATGTCTCCTAACAAGCCATGTAGGTAATTAATTACAAGTAGCGGAAGGTGAGGAATACATGAATATATGCTTAAAATGCCTCATCTCTAACCACTGAAGTTTCAGTTCTGCATCTTAATATCCTTTAGCTAAGTAAGCATTTATTAACGTTGATAAATGTCAACACATTTTAGAATATTTCAGACTTCAGTAGAATCTGTGAGTTATCTGAGACACAGGTGCAGCTTAGTTTTGAATTTCATTTTTCTCATCTGAAATCAAAAACTCTGTATGACATCAATTCCTTTCGAGGCTTTCATACATCTCTGCCAATAGAACACTTGGCAACATTAATTAATAAACCACACAATCTCATTCCTGTTATTTCCTTGTCATTTGTCATTAACAATTATTAATGAAGAAACAGTACTGCAGAGGCTGTAATTATAGAAATATTTTTAAACTCGGGGAGAATAAAGTGAGGTATATGGGAGGATATTTCCTAATCAAAGGTCAAGGAATTCACTGCAAATAATTACAGTGTAGTTTTACTGCAAATAGTATACTGCAGATTAGGAGATTATAGGAATGGTTATCTTTCACATAAGAAGACATCTGTATCTACAGCCTTTCAACTATGCCAAATTTCTAGAAACACCAATTATGAACAATTGAAAATGCTTAGAGCAGTTTTAGATAATTTGCAAAAGCCATTTCACTGACTGCATCCTCAGACTGCCAAACCTTCACTACCTCTCGGATGAGCTGTTCTTTCTGCTCTGAAAAAGTGGGAATGCTCCCAAGGCCTTTATTCCTAGAGAGGTCTGATCAGTTCAACAAACTCAATAAGATACAACAGTGAAATCCTGAGAGTAGGAAAGTCTTATCATTGTTAGATTATGGGATACGTTTGTTATATCAATCTTCTATTAAAAAAACGAGGCAGAAAAATAGTTTTTGCAATCACTGTTCTTCCTTTGTATTTTTAATTTTTTTTTAATTCATTTTTTATTTTTTTTAGTATTACAGAATCTCATGCATTTTGGTTTTTCATTCAAGCTCCAGTTCCTGGAATTCCAGCATAATTTGAGCACTTCAGATTGTGTTGCAAGAAAGTTAGTTCTGGCATTCCCTTGCAGAGAGTGATTTGAAAACCTGACTCACAACCATCCTACAGACTCAGAAACAAAAAAGCAAATACTAAGAATTATATGCTTTTAAAATCTCCTAACTTTTAAGCTAATCTCCCAGTTCTTTTTATTGCTAGGTCTTTGCAGTTGCAATGTCTTAATTCAACTGCCTCTGATCTTGAGCAGTCCTTTTGAGTTGTTGTTCCAGAGTTGGCGATGCAGATTGTTTTAAAGAAGTATTTTCTATGTGGCATACTAGAAGGCAGCAAAGATTTTAACTTCTCTAACCAGTCTCAGAATCACAGTTCTTCATTCTGCTGTCTTACAGTTCAGCCTTCAAATAAAACAATTGTTTTATCCCATGTCTGTAGTGCCAGCTTTCTCTACTAAACATTGCTTATCTAGGTCAAGTTATTAACTTGAAACTTACAGAATAATGCTTACTGTAACATAGAATAAAAGACACTTTCCCTTCTTTTCCATCAGTTCAGTCTGTGGTGACTGGTTATTGATATTTCAACTTGTCCCTTAATCTACAGACAGCATTTCTTGCCTGAGTCATTTCTTAGTGACTTGCAAAGCTTTTCTGAGTGTTCAGACTTTGTAATTGCTTCCAGGCTTAAGTGTGTTGAAGTGGCAGGAGCTCAGCTTAAAACTCAAGCCTAGATTCTTTGCAGGGATATACTCTTTTTTTTTTTTGTTTTCTTTTTTTTTTTTCCCCCTAGGTAGTTAGCAAAAAGAAAACATGACATGAAGAAAAGAGACACATGCCCCCATTGCCAAACATTGCAACATAGGCTGGACACACATCCAGGGGTGGGAACAAAACAATCCTTTTCTACAGACTGTCTCTAGGGCCTGGTCCTGTTTTGCAATTGGCAAGAAAAAGCTGTTATAAAAGATATTACACTGACAACCAACTCAACTGCTGTTAAAGACAGGGTTATCTTGGGCCTTTTGGAGGTTATAGGAGCTACAGCTCTAGCTTTCAGTCTCTGTGCAAAGCACACACTGTCTGTGAAAATGAACAAGAGCAATATGTATAAAGTTGCTTGCTGTGTTTGCAGTTGACATTGTAACTGGGACTACTAGTAAGGCAGTTTATCCATTTGTGGTCTTAGATCATGAGCAAACTGGTAGGGAGGGTATGAGAAAAGTGGGTAGTTGCTGTGAATCTATGCGGAACACCAACAAAATAAATAGCCAACAATTTTTTTTACTTGCTTTTCTTACTAGACAGTGTGTTTAACTGGTGTGTTATACAGGGAATAAGGTCACACAAAAAATGCACGTTAGCATTCACAAACATTTGTTGGTAGATTCAGACTGCTGTTTCAGATGGGAAATCTTAACTATGGCCTCCCGTTCCTGTGCTTTCAACTGTTAGCATCTGATATGGCAGCATGTTCTTGGTGCTGGAGAAAACAAACACTTTTGGAACATTTGGAATTGTGAACTCATAGATGAATGATAGCTTCTATGCCTGGCTGAGACATTTATGCAATGCAGTAGAGCTTCAAATTGATGAAAAAATAAGACTCATCCTGCACTGCTCTCCAGCAATTATTAGGGCTTTGGTTCTTTTCTAATATTTTAAATTAAGAAAAAGGAAGAAAAATCCATTAGAGTTTAAAACCCTTACTTTGAATGTAGGATACTAATGAGCAGTTAAGCCATCCCAAACAGCTGGATTTTGTGGCTGTAGTCACAGTCTACATGTCATCACAGTCATATTAACAAATGGGTACTTACTTACAGAGCCAGCTTATTGTTCTCTTAGGGTGGAAATCCAATGGGTTGATTTTTAGAAGTACAGAACAACCAGCAACTCCCACTTGAGCCCAATGCATTACTACCTACAGGAATGAATCTTATTTAATCATCTTTACTTTCCAACCTGGTTGGAAAGAACATCCAGATTCCTAAACTGAAGTTTGGAAAAAAAAAAAGAGTGAAGTGACATCCAGCATTTCATCTTCAAAGCCTTTCTGACCCTTTGGTAGAGATAATCTGATAGTTCTTTTTCATCCTAAAGACTCTGGCTTTCCTATTACCTTTTAATGAACAATTTACATTTACCATTCACAAAGCTCTTTCTCAGTTTTTACTAAATAAACACATATACAGAGAAACAGCAAGAATTACAAAAGCTCTTTTTTTTTTTTTACAAGGTCTGCCAACAGAAGCAATTATGCAAATAAAAATTCTAGATGTTATGGATTCTAAGATGGTATTGTTTTTCTTTTTAACTCAAGTGAATGTCAAGTAGGCTTGAATACTGCTGAATCTCTCTCCCTCTCTCTCTGTTGCTGTGTCAAAGTATTCCAAGACCAGTAACGGGCATTGCCTAAAACTCAGGAATGTTCTCACAAGTTTTTCTTCTCTTCCAGGAATCTGGAGCACTGTGTAAAGGAGGGAAGAGAGATGCACCATCAGCACAGTGTGCACATGAGATGCAGCAAATAGGCTCCAAAAACTGAGTAGACTAAAAGTGAGAGCTCTGATTTTGGAATGTTTTGGAACATTCTGAAGGCTGAGGACAGCATAATGAAGTGACAATTAATAAACTTGTGATTTCCGAAGTTTTAAGTGTATTGTAAATGTTTCTCAAAAGATCGTTTTAATGCAGAGCACTGAACTTTCCGCTTTGCCAACCCAGAAAAAAGAGCAGAGATTTCTTTCCAGTTCTTACCCCCCAGGAAGATGGTGTATTTTTTTCATTACTACTTTTTTTTGTATGCAATCTCTGCAGATGCAGGAGAGAGATTCCAACAAAGGAATGGCTTACATTTCAAGTAGCACTGTGGAAAATGTTCTACATAGCTCCTTCACACACTGCGTCGATGTGTCAGCACGTCTTTATGAGGATCTGGAACAGTCGTGGCAACAAAGCTAACCAGCACACTCTTTGATCCCAAATTCCTGTGTTTCGATAATGTTATCATGCATTTGACATGGGATTTGATTGTTACTCACTCCTATAAAGGAAACTTCCTGAAGAGAAACTGAGTAACACTTATTCATGAGAAATCCAATTTGAAATTATAAGCTGGGCTCTAAAAAAGAAAGTCATAAATATCCTTTGTTTTATGGCTATGCTAGTTTTCTTATGGCAAGACGGTCTAAAACATGAAAAAAATCAGACAGACTGCTTGAAAGTGTGATCTTGCTACTGAGATCTGAAAATGAAAAAGGAAAAAAAATGGTGAAAGAAAAGATCATTTGGTTTTGCATCATGAGGCACAAATGAGCTTTGAATTTCCTTAGTTGCGTCCCTAGTGCAAAAGCTGGAATACAAACAAATCTGAGTAAATCATGCTGATTCCAGATAATTCCAATTGCCAGCATTCTAACAAAAGTATCCATGTTCTGCTCTTTCTCTGAACCTGGCAGAGACCCCTCCAGATCCTCTGAGAATGCAAAAAGAGTTCAAAAGTTCACTCGCTGTTTGCACTTCAACACATTTTGCTAAAGTAACGTTTCCAGTCCTTCTTTACACCATGTCACATACATTGCCATTCAAAGAGAAGAGCACACAGAGCCACTTCAGAAAAAAGAAATTTTAAAGTATATCTCTAGATTTAGGAATCAGTGTGTCAGTATCTAAAAAGCAACTCTTCTGCAGAATACCTGACATTTTTTAAGGTAAAGTACATGAAATACATCATACATACACCACATTTGTATGACATGTACATATATATATATATATATATATACACAGAAGGTTCTCTTTTTCCAAGCCCACTTAACATTTTCTAGAATTTACTACTTATATTTCTGAAATATAAATATAGAAATGACTCATACTTGTGTGGCCTAGAACACACATTCCCACGCTGTGATTCACAGAAGACTAGTTGAATAACTGAGGCTCTGGACCTGAGAGTCACACACACACAGAACAAAAAGTAAAAATTAGAATATGAAATTTTTAAAAAGAGCGTTTTCTTTCTCTTTTAAAAAATGTCTGCTTGCACCAGCAAACCTTATTTAAAATCGATTCTGTCCCTGTGATCATTTGGAGACCCAAGGAACTCGTATGACCACAAATGGGAGGAAAAGTTGTCCATAAGGCATATGGCATTTAGCATGAATGATTAATTAGAAAATCTACTGTATAGAGTGGATTTTTTTGAAATGTATAATCACTGGAATCCTGAGTCTGAGCCTGTCTGTAAACCTGGAAACAGAATTAAACTGTTAGGAGTCTCACCACAGTAATTCTGTGTAGTATTAATAGACGTGTCCATCTCTCATTCAGTTTCCACATTATTTCTTGCATACTTATCAGGGATTTTATTGTCTCCAGGAGTCTTTGCTTATCTGCTTGTCTTCTCTGTGTTTTCATCATCTAATTCTAAGAAATTCCTACCACAGAAGTGAGCCTCTTGAGCATACTTGAAGTCACCTGTCAGTAGCCTCCATGGTGAGCCAAACCTGTAGCCCCAGGCTGTTTAGATTTTGGAAGCATCCAGCAACAGAGGCCTACAAACGTCAAATTACAAATGTCAAATTGCAGATGTGAAATCTCAGAATCAAATTTCCAAGTCAAAAATAGCTGATTCCTTAAGCCATCACCATTCCTCACACAGCTTCCCCTATCCCCGGTACACATGCTCTCATTCAGAGTTCCCTGAGAGCTCTTGGTTATACCTGGGGACATGTGGGACACAGAGTTTGTTAGAAGAGGCTCTGACAGCATCACAAGTTTACGCCCAAACACACAGGTCATATTTAAGTGGAAAAAGCAAGCATTCTTTCGGCTTTGTTTTGTGTTGGACAAGTATGCACCCCTCTTCCAGCACTCCCATTGCCTCAAAACATTTGCAGAGTAAGAGGACAAAAATGTTCACAGCTTATACAGGTTCGATGCTCTGGTGCAGATTCCTAGACTGGCTTAGTTCTGCAGGGAGACAAAACACTCCTCCAGAGTCCAATGGAATAAGTCAAAGTCTTGGTCTGACCACCCACTTTCAGAGAGCCTTTTTTCTTCCAAGTTTTGCATGACAATAAACTGCCTTTGGCGTTCTGAGGCTCTCCACTCAGAATGTAATTACAAACTCAAAATGGTGATTAAAATGCCAATAAAGGAAATGATTACTTGCAAGCTTCCACATGTCTGCATAATAGCACACTGCAACAGCAACACGGGATTTATCCCATTCCCATTTTTACCACAGTCTTATAGCAGCTGGACTCAACCAGCCTTGCTGCACACCTTCAGGTTAGTTCAGGGGTGGACAGTGGTGGATGACCAAAGCTAAGAAAGCTGTGCTAAAGACAGCTTTCTGTAGTTGGTTTATCTGTCAAAACTACCATTTGCCACAGAAGCAGGGTCATTTCACTATGTGAGTCTTCTTGCAAGTGTACAGTCTTGAGCATGCTTCCATTTCAGCAGCTGTGCTTTGGTTTCCCTCACTGAACAAGCTCTGTTATGTACTGCTACAACTCTCTTGACTGCTCTTTTGATTGCTCTGGCCAAAAGTCCCCAACATTACAAGGACTTCTAACCATCCCTTCTCACTTTTCACAGGACACTCTCTGCACTAGAATCGCCCCAGGACTCTGTTAAAGAAAAGCAGCTCTTGAGCAACTTGTAGAATAGCTTCTTCCATTGTTTCTGAAGAATTCTTTTCACTGCATTCCTCAGGCTGTCATGAATTTTTCTCTTGCATAACCAGCTTTTCCAGCCTGAGCAGAGCTGAACCTGCAATCTGTGTCTTCCAAGAGAGCAGTTGCTAAATTCAGTGGCTATTACACTACACACAATGTGCTAAAAGATCCTCAGTTAAGAAGACAGGTAGAAGCGTAGTAGAAATGTACCAGTCCACCTTGCCTATTATGTGACTTTAATTACATACTGATTTTATGATATTGCTGTTTCATTTCTTTAACATATTTTGAATCCAATCATAAGAAAACAATACAAGCAAGATATATACGTAAGAGGAAATACCTGTTTTCACCAGCCTCCTTTCAGCTGATTACTAGAGAAAGCTAAGGTTAACAGCTTTGGGGATCATTTTCATTAAACTATCAGCAGCTTTTAATTTAATAACCCTTTTATTCAGCAATTTTTAAACATAGCAAGTTAAAAAATACTGAATGAGTAAAAAATGCAAGTAAAAAATGCTGAATGAGAAGTTAATTGGTTCCCCATTCTTCCAAACATTTAAGTAAACTGGGTGGGGATAAATAGTCATTTTCCTGTAATAGAGTGACAATTTGTGTATTTCCTGCACAATGTGTTTTAGTTGGTTTGACTGAGTTATAGAGTGATGGATAAAGGAGTGGACAGTGGAAAGTAGAGCTTGCTAAATCTCCATCAAGCTACAAGAACATAGCATTCCTTTGCTAAAAAGTTAACATGACACAGTTCAGGCAAACATTCTTAGATTATATTATTGGATGTAAGAACAGAAAAAAACAGAAACAAAAAACCTTACAAAATCTGTTCTTGTGTATAAAGATAAGACTGTTAAAGAGTGTCCAAAGGAGAGCTGCAAAGATGGAGAATGGTTCAGAGGGCACTAAGGTTGAGGAGCAGCTGAGGTCCCTGGCTGTACTCAGCACAGAGCAGAGGAGCTGAGGGGAGGCCTGATAGCGGCTGCAGCTCCTCAGGGAGCGGAGGGGCAGCGCTGAGCTCTGCTCTGTGTGACAGCGACAGGGCCCGAGGGAACGGCATGAGGCTGTGCCAGGGGAGTGCAGCTGGGTTTGGGGATAGGTGCTGCAGCACAGGGCTGCAGGCACAGCCCTGAGTGCTGGAGTTCAAGGAGCGTTTGGACAGCGCTGTCAGCCATAGGGGTTGGATTTTGGGTGGTCTGTGTGGAGCCAGAGGTTAGACTGCATGATCTTTGTGGGTCTTTTCCAACTCAGTCCAAAACACCAGTGAGTGGGACTTCTTTAGAGCTCTCATAAATTCAGTCCTATAAAAACTGGTGAGAACTGTGGGAACCCACACATCCAGTAAAAATTATGGAATTGATATATTTGCAAACCAAAGGCTTGCCCGGTAACATCTGAACACTTGCCCCGGTTTTATGTATAGGCTATCTTAAAATAAAATTGCTTTTAATTAGTGTATGTGCACACACTCATACATCAGTTTTGTTTACTCAAATGGAGCCTGCTGTCCCTTGAACTATTTCACAGTAGAGAAGACTTACTACATGAAGAGAATAGAGGGGCTGTGCAGTTCAAGCACATCTAGTACAGCTCCATTGCAATTCTGTGCATTTTCATAACAGCAGTGGGTGTGGAAGAGCCTGTTCACAGAAATACGTAACAAAGTAACACATATATAACTATATATATATAAAAAACTATAAATATACATGCATATAAACATATCTGCATATATACACATACACATGTATATACCTCTTATGAAACAGAAATGATCGCTGTTTGCTGCAGCCTGGGGAGATGATCTGGTGTGACAGGAATGTCAAAATCACGGGATACACCCACTGCAGGAACAGGCAGAAAAGGAGGCTAATGCTTACCTCATGCTGAAAGATATCACTACTGTTCCCATCAGTAATGTGTTTGTGATTCCTAGATAAGCAAGCGGATTTTTAAAAAGGAAAATACTAGAACTAATTTGGGCTTCTATACTGGATTGCATCCAAGCAGGTGAAGATGGATCAACTGCAGATCTGTTCAATGCTGGTTGACTCGGTGAAAGCAATTATACTTGCATTGCTAATGACATGAAATCTTGCCTAGCCTTTTCTTCCTAAATATTGAAAAAAACTTGTTGTGGTTTAACCCTGCAGGTGCCTGAGCACCACACAGTTGCTTATTCACTCTCTCCACTTTCCAGTGGGATGGGGAAGAGACTCAGGAAAAAAAAAAAAAAAAAAAAAGACCAACACAATAGAATTTGTGGGTTGAGATAAAACTATTTAGGGACAGATAAAAGGGTAATAATTACGACAAATATTATATACATGCATATAATAATTGATGCACAAGCAGTTGGTCACCGTCCCGTGACGGGATGGGCTCATGATGGGCTCACCATCAGGGAAAACCTCCTTACAGAAAGGGTTGTTAAGCACTGGAATAAGTTCCCAGGGAGGTGGGTGAGTCACCATCCCTGAATATGTTTAAAAACCGTTTGGATGTGGTGCTCAAGGACATGATTTAGCAGAGGGCTGTTAGAGTTAGGGCAGTTTGATTACGTTGCAGTTGGACTTGATGATCCTTAAGGTCTTTTCCAACCTGAGCAATTCCATGACTATGATCCCCAATGCCCAGCTAGCCCCTGAGCAGCAGAAGAAAGACTAACTCCCACACCCTTCAAAGCTTCTGCTCGACATCACATGGTATGGAATATCCCTTTGGCCAGTTTAAGTCAGTTCTAATTCTGTTCCCTCCTAACTCCTCGGGCCCTTTGCTGACAAAGGCCTTGGCTCTGTACAACACTGCTTAGCAGCAACTATAAATAAACATTGGTACTTTTTCAACATTGTTTTTCTCCTAGAATCAAAACATAGCATTGTACCACTGTATTGAAGAAAACCATTCTGTCCCAGACGAAACTGTGACAGGAAGCAGAATTATTTGGGAGAAAATTTGATGCATGAAGGCAAACAGTGTTTTCATGACAATTCCTTGCCAACGCTTTCTTAAATGTCCACAAAATGACACCACCACAACCTCAACCAAATGCTCTGATCATATACACTATAAGTACTATAATAATAAGGCTTCTATTAAGGAAGCCTGTCCTATGGGTTAAGAAAAGAGATGAAAAGGTACTTCTAAAAACAATGCTCTTTTTCTGCTATCACATGGAAAAAAAGTAATTAAAAAGTAAGTAAACTTGAGGAGTCTGCCTATAAAAAATGTCCATCCCCACACCCAAGGATGCTTCTGGGGTGAATCAGAAACCACTTCCTTGTTCCCATGAGCTGGCTCAGGCCTCAGCAAGAACCGCTTCCTCTTGTTTCCCGCACAGCTCTCCCTCAGTCCCTGGTGAAATCAGAGAACAAATCATACATACCGTAGTTTCAGAGTAAAGAATTAGTAAGGAAAAAATTGACACTTACCTTAAGAGCTTGAAGGCTCTTTCAGGACTAGATGGATGGTCCTAAATAGCTATTCAAAGCAGAACTTCTGCTGTGATTAATTTTCAATCATTCTGATGAAAACTCCTGAAGATTCCACTGGTGAAATTCCCCGAAATCTTTGATGACTGTTGCACAACTCTGGAAATCATTCTTAATTTCCTGTTTGCTTCTTCCACGAGGGAGATGCTTCACATAACAGCAGTTCTGACCACTGAAGTCCAGAGATAAATTTCAAAAGTAAGCATTTCTGTTGGAGTAGGCATTTAATCTAATAAACTTCAAGATCATCCAGAGGCTGAGGTGAGGTAGATGTCAGTAAGAAAAAAGCATTTACAAGAAGTACTAAGTAGTTGTAGTTAATGAGTATGGTGTGGCAGGACAGCGAACTCCCCATTACAGCTGCTTGGTTCAACTCTTGAGTTGAAAAACAGGAAAATAACTGTGCCTTTGCTGATGTTACATGCTATATTCAAGTATATATATATTTTCCTTGAAAACAGTACAATTTGATGTCTAAATAATTCAATTATCATTAAGACATGAGGTTTGTAGAACCTGTCTCTCAATAAGCTTACAGAGCTGTAAAATCAATTGGTGTACTGAGTTTTAGGCTAAGTAAGATTATCGCAATAGACAGATGACAAGTGGAAACTGCTTACCAATGTTGTAGGCTTGCAGTATTCGCCACACAGAGTGATCTTCAGGAAGTGATCCTTCCTCAGTGGCAGTCAGCACTTAAATGGGATCTAGTAGAGCCAAGCTTCACCCCTTCCGGTAGCACAGATGAATTACCTTCACCTATGCTCCCGTGGCTGACTCATTGCTTGCCTCAGGTGGTCAATGAGAGGTTCAGGCTGTGATTCAGTAGTTCCCATACACCCTCCTAACCTACTATGTGTTGTATACATAAATTGGAGAAGTTTAACTAGAAATGTCATAAAGGGATCAGCAGTATGAGACTTACAACAGGATAGCACAATGTCTTTTTTAAGTTTGAAGACCCTTTTCAGAAAACTTATATATTTTTTTACTGGATAAATTGACAACATCCTCGCAATGCATTCAGAAGACTACAGTTTACCTTTGATTCTCCCTCTCACTTTTCTGTAGTCTCATTTACCTGTTGGAATATTTTCTCTAGTATTTTAAGGCTATTTTTTAAACCTCAAAAAAATTTAATTTGCTTTAGGCATTTAAGGAAGCCAACAAAATCTACTGATGTAAGTTTTAAAACAAGAGAAATCCTTACAAAACAAAATTGTGTTCAGATATCTACACTTTCCTCATGATTATTCTACCTCCTGTTTTAGTCTCTATTTCTAACTCTTAAAACGCATACACAGACTAATCATTTTTCTTTTTCCCTTTGTGATTTCACCATTTCCTACAGAAATCCTTATGTCCCAGTTAAACTTTTGGTGTCGTGGACGGATTTTTATCTGCTTAGCAGTAAGGCTGTTCTGTGAGTGTTGCTGTAATAGAGATATTAAGAGGTTAGCACTGGGATAATAATACATCTCAACTGCATCCATGAAATGCAATCCTTAGCAACTTTCCTTGTGCATAGAACAGCTTCCTAGTAAAGCTGTTAAGCTTTTTGTACTCACAAGTTATTACTTTCT
The DNA here is from genome assembly GCF_019238085.1 of Lagopus leucura. Taxonomy (NCBI): domain Eukaryota; kingdom Metazoa; phylum Chordata; class Aves; order Galliformes; family Phasianidae; genus Lagopus; species Lagopus leucura. Next base: position 43,939,690 of record NW_024962263.1, read on the forward strand.
TTCTCCATTAAGGAGAAATTTCTGAGGGAGATATAAATTTCTATGTCAACATCTTGGACATCACCTTAAATAATGGCTTTCTGTTAACTATCTTGAAAACTACAAATGGCTGTGGTTAGATTTCATTACGCTGAGTCTCCGACCCTCTCTTGTTAACTGATATTACAATCCCTTGACAATCCATCAATCAAAGAAGAGCAGCCCTGAAAGTTCTCTTTCCCTAGCCAGCCTGAAACAAAAAGTTTCAGTCTGCTGACTCAGTTATTACAATTACATTGACAGTGTGTTGTATTGCAGCAATTTTATTGAAAAGTTTGAATTTTTTTCATAAATAAAAAACGATATATCTTAAATTTCTTTTTTCCACACATGAACATAAGAACTCTGAAAGCTTTTGGAAATGAAAATTAACTATACAAAAATTAGGCTATCAATGTTAGACACTTAAATTTTTCTTACTACTAACTGAAATACATTTATATCTTTTATCAGTATAAAAATCTTTGTAGTAACAGGTAATACACCATGAATATTTCCTTTAACTGCATTTATTCACATTTTCAATATATAGATGTTTCCAGCAAGAGTCATCAGTCTATGCCTTTCTCTTTCGTGTAGTTCCATTAAATTCTGAAGGTGGTATCTGCAGTGGTTGCTGTTGCTGTAGCTGCTTCTTAGCAGCAGAGGAAACCCGTTCTTCTGAGCTAAAAGAACAACAAAATAAACATCACAGCACAGTAGCTTGTAAACCAAGATCTTCAATTTTATATACATTTCTGCTACAACTGAATACAAAATACACAGAGCACCAACTAATACAAATATTACAAACCCCATTTTTATGCAAAGCTTCTTATTCTCATCATTTTGAAGAAAATATTGATAGAATCAGGTTAAATAGTAGATAATTCAAGTACATAAAAACTTAAGTTCTGAATGTACATAAAAAAGCAACGTATGTGTATGATACATAATATTGTGAAAAGTCAAACTGAGACAGAACACAACTCAGTAAGATTTAAATAATCTGAAAAATATGACTGAAATTCAGCAAAGAAGAGAAACAAAAATGGAAAATTCAGTTCCAGTAATTTTAAGGATATTATCTTACATATTTCACTTTTTTTTTTTTTTTTTTTTTTGCATACAGATGTTCATCAATAACAGAGGCAATGCAGAATGAGATACATAGAGATAACTGTGTTAAATAGCACCATCTTATTTTGGACAGTTAGCTAGAAAAAGCTACATAAGAATGACTCTCTAGTCATCTGCCCAATATTTGTAACTGAACCTTAAAAGAATTTACAGGCCAAGCCATCTTGAATGCTTCTACACATTAGGAGTTGAAAATACTGAAAATATGTGAATGCATAAAAATGCCACTCACTTTATAAGGGGAAACAATTAAAATTGGTAAGCAAATGTTTAAAACAAACTAAAACAACAGCAGAAATCCTAAAGGAAAAAAAACCCAAAACTTTGAAAGTCAGACACATGCCAACTCTATTTATTGTTGGTTGTTGTATATAAATATCAATTTATAAAAAAATCTCTCAAGCAAAGAAAAAAAGCTCCCCAAAACATTTTTTGCTTTGAACTCAGGCTATGGAAAAACAGTGAATGTATTTGAAATACTCACCTATACAATTTTTTTACACTTTCTTTTCGCATTCTTTTGGGAGGGATGGGGGTGTCAGGCATATCAAGGATTGTAGGCTGAACTAACAATTCAGAGACTTTATCTGAGGGAGTCATACCTATTAAGAAATTGCAGGTAAGACCAAATTAAAAAAAAAACAATACATTTTGCTTTAATTACAGTTGCAACAGAGTATATGTTGACTTTTGAAGTATATTTTGAAGATGCATAGTTTATTTGATAATGACATAAAATATATTTCTAACTATGAAATATTATCTGCACAGAATTAGGGGTGTTTCTTTTTGAAGTACAGTGTTTTGGTTGTGTCTCCTTAGCAAAAGCAATTCAGCTCTTTGCCTAGTCATATCAAAAAGAATTTCAGTGTTCTCTACAACTGGGCAAGTTAGATGTACAGTTACATAATCTCAGTGAGATCATGGTCTGATGTTTAAAAGTCACTGACTGATCACATTACGTGAATATTTCACAGGGCAGCGCTCATCTAGGCACTACCCACATCATACTACACAGAATTTTTACATCCTTTAATAAAAATTCAATACCTCTAAGCCCTTAAGTAACTTTAAGAATTTTCTTTCATAGTCTGTACTTACTAGCTTACAAATGTAGAACACATCTGGATGTAGTTAACAGTTCTCCTCCTTTACCACAACAATTGGTGTTAACAAAATCTAATACAGTAACATACCCAATTTTTGTTCTATAAGCATGAGGCTTTTCTCTTGTTCGGCAAGCTCTTGTTTTTTCTTCAGCATTTCTGGAGTGTTAAGCGATCTCAAATGTAAATCAAGGTCTTTATTCACATCGTCAAGTTTCACAACTGCTGCACGGTACTGCTGTAGAAGATCTAATTGAAGAATAAAATATTAAAGCATTAAATACACAGTTATTTAGTGTATGATCTGTAGGAAAACCTAAGAGTCACAAAAAAACAAAGCACTATTTAAAGCCCCACCCAAACTCACAACGGATCAGCTGTTGTTAATATTACTGTAAAGAAATGCTGGAAAAAAATCGTATACAATATTCTGTTTTTTGTTTTTTCTTTAAGCAGTTATTTAGATCACAATAAAGTACCAGGAAACTGAACATTTTTGTGGCAAACAGTTCTTTACACAGCCTGTTGCTTGCTTGCTCCTCACCGGACCCTCTGCCTCCAGTGCCACTGAGTGTACTTTAGTATTGTTTTGTTTTGAGTCACAGAGCCAAAGCTTCTGTTAATGCGTTGAATTCTAGTCCACCTTGTGGAACAAGAGAAAATTTACTGAGTTTCATTTTGTTACATTTATGGGGACATTTAAATGAGGCAAGAGCAGTACAGTTAATAAGGGTTTCTTCTGCTGACAAAATATGTTACTTTTGTTAAAGAAAGAGGCAAATAATTTTTCTTTGTCCAAGCATTGAATAAATGTCAAGAAAAAAGAGTTCAAGCATGTTAGGCCAAGCTCATTTGTTTTACTTCACTGCATGAGGAAGCTTGCATAACTAACAAAGGTTAACTGAACACTAGATTATCTGACACAAAAAAATCAGATTTAATTCACACTTGGTAATGGAATTTGACAGCTGAAAATGTGTTCATAAAGAAATATAAAATGTACTAAATCCAGAATATTTTAATTTTGTACCTCAAATGCTTACTATTCCTAGATGCAATATGTTTCAAAGTACGCTGGTCTCTTCTCACTGGTGACAGGACGAGGGGAAATGGCCTCAATTTGCACTAGAGGAAGTTTAGGTTGGACAGCAGAAAACACTTCTTTACAGAAAGGGTTGTTAAGCACTGGAATAGGCTCCCTAGGGAGGTGGTTGAGTCACCATCCCTGGATGTATCTAAAAACCATTTGGATGTGGTGCTCAGGGACATGATTTAGCAGAGGGTTGTTAGGGTAGTATGGTTAGGTCGTGATTGGATTTGATGATCCTTAAGGTCTTTTCCAACCTGAGCAATTCTATGACTCTATGATCCTATTTTTTTTTACTGAAAGGCCTAAGAAAGATCTTTTCAGTCTTTTCTTTTTTTTAATATATCACTGAAATGGTCAATGTTGTTTGCTCAAATATAAGACAAATCCAGAAGGTGCATGTGCTTTCTCTCTTTCCCCCAATCCACCTTAACCATATTGCACATTTTGTTACAGAAAATCTTCATATCCTTAATTTTGAAAATTAAATACTAAATATCAACTGTAATTTGTGAATAAGTCTTTTCATTGTTTTGTAAGTCGGTCAGGTCAGTTTTTATATGTCAAAAGCAACTGTCTTTTAACCCCATTTGTAACATTTATTCAGAAAAGAAGCATGTAACATAAATAATAAGTGATCCTTTGGGAAATACAGTGCCTATTCTTGTTAGGGAAATAATATAGATGATGTTGTGTATGAATGACAGGAACAGTAATTTCTCCTAATAGAGATTACTTGCGTAAGTAGTAAGAGATTACTTGAGTAAGGAATTTTAAATTAAAGTATAGCATTTCTGGAAGAGAAAGGCATGATACTTCTGCTTTCAAAGATGCTAGAATTCACTGACCTCAAGCTCCTCATGCCTGCTGTTTGGATGTTTACCAATGCTTCAACTCTTCCATTAATGAAATTAATAAAGTGAGACAATGTATCATGATTTTTTTTTTTTTTTTTAATCGGGAAATATAAAGGAAAATTAACAAAGAGGACATTTTAAAGGTCATATTCTTAAAATAACTTTATGCTAATTTAAAGGTTTCCTTTTATTAACCCACCTATCTGCCCAGTGAAAGCAGAGTAAAGTTTTGGCACAGGTGCTCCAAATACCATTCCTCTCAGTTTGTCCATTGGAGGAGCTTTGTTCTGAAGGCCTCCAAATTTTCCATTGCTGCGAATCCTGTCTCCTTCCCTAGTCAGCAATGTAGGGCAATGTGTAATTTTTACTACCTGCATAGGTACAAAAAGTGGTATTAAAAATTAGTAACTTCATTGAAAACTAAGTTTTCAGAAATGCTGCTGTGAAGCTAAGCATCTTTCAACTACAAAGTTGCTACTTCTTTAATAGTAGTACTTTATGAAATTATGTTTCTTGACTTTTGCTTTCAAGTAATGCATAAGATTCACAGCATCTGAAATCTAAGGGATTTATTTCTCATAATGTGTTCAATACAACTTCCCACAAAGTTTGTCAAATTTACTTTTAGTAGTTAAAACTCTTTTTCCCAGACAGACCCAGATGATCAGTCCCCTAACGCTGTTGAGCATCTACATCTGACTCCCTTGTCTCTCCTCTTTGATTTTGCAGTTAAAAAAAAAAAGAAAAAAAAGAATCATATAGGGTATTCTCAGCTAAAAAGTGGTAGATGTGTTTTCTGATAACAAGGAGATGTATACATATGATGAAAACTCATAAAGTCAATCAGCTGTTTTTTACTATGACTATCACCATATTTCTGAGATGCTCTCTGGAAACATTTAAGACATTCTTTGTTATTAGTAAGCAATAGCCAGTAAAAAGGGAACCACAGAACAGAAGAGCTGATTTCGCCCATAGTACAGGACTTCCTCAGAGACTCTTGTCTTTAATTTGTCTGCTTAAACCTTGGTAAATTTGGTCAGAAAAAGGTCTAATAAGTTTCACATGAAGTTCTTAAACATTGTAGCATATGTGAAATTTCATGATGTGCCTCAGACTCCTGTGTTATTACAGGGACTAGGAAAGTACTCAAGAACTTGTGTTTCATATTAACAGGAAAACTACAAATGTTGGCCTCTAATAATATGCTCCCATGCTTCATGTCAACATTCACATAGTGGAATTTCTTTAATGGATGTAATTTTGTCAGTGCCAATAATAAGGATTCTATCCTCTGCTGGACAACATAATACACGTATGAACAATAAGCACACTGTTATAAGTAATGCAGCACTAAACTTTGTAATTAACTACTTTAAAATTAACTACTCAAGTTGCAATATATTTAATATGTAGACCCAGTAATACATTTGTTTTTTAAAAAAATATCAAGAATAACAGAAAAATACCTCTTTTCTGTAATGGTTTGCAGCATCCAAGTTATCTATGATGATAGTGTCACCCAAAAGCATCCCAAACACTGGAAAATTTAAAGAAAAATAGAACTGAAATTTCTCTGCAACAAAATAAGTAAGTTTTGAAAAATTAACTCTGGGGCATCACTGTTGTGACTTTTCAGATATGTGAAAGGGAAAAAGCATATGTATTTTTCAATTCAATTTTATGCTGAGGTGATATTAATCACGCAACCTTCTGTACTAAGTAGAGAATTCATTAAAATTTACTGTGTTTCATTGCCTTGTGGCACAACTAACTATTTCCCACTGTAGTACTCTTTTGGTATCCAATATTTACATTGATAAAGATGCATATAAAAACAATGCCAAGCTTTAGGAAATTATATAAATTGCATTTTGAGTCATCTTTGAATGGTGTTCTTGGATTCTTCATATATTTCTTAGTATTCAATGGATAATCAAAGAAAAAAAGAAAACATTAACAGATTGATCCAACTGATCTTAAGATCATCTCGTAACAGAAGATCACTCTATACAAATTTTAAGTAGCCTTGCTTAAGATATGTCAAGCTACGTGTTCCTAAATTTCTCCACAAAAGTATCAGCTTATGTGCTAAAATGGAATACAAAAAAGAATTTATAATTAAAGTCTCTGGCAGTATCTAACATTCTGAAAATTAAGGCCAGGTTGGATGGGGCCCTGGAGAGCCTGGTCTAGTATTAAATGGGGAGGTTGGTGACCCTGCATGTGGCAGGGGGTTAGAGATTTGTGATCCCTGAGGTCCCTTCCAACCCTGGCCATTCTGTGATTCTGTGAAAATTAACTGGACCAATTTTTTATAATGTATTTTTATTAACAATGGACAGGAACATTTTAACACTGGGAAGTTTATACGTATGATGAAAAACTTACTGAACTAACTATAGATTCTAACTTTTGATATAAGGATCTAATTTAAGGAATTAAATATAATATAAATATAGTATAAATAATATAAAAATAAATATAAATATAATATAAATTAAGGAATTTGATATAAGGAATTTAGGAAAATGTAGGTATTGCCACACTGTTGGAAAGAGCAGGGGAATGCAGTTCCCTAAACTGGAATCTACATAAAAACTGAAAGATTATTCTTATTGTAAATATTTAAGCATGACAGATATAGTCACATACAGTTTGGTCAGAATCTGTTTTAAACCATGCATTACATACTTCTGAGAGAAGAAAATTAACAGAAGTGGTGACTTCTGCAGTAGTTAATACAAAGATAATACCATGGTGGTCAGGTTCTGTTTGGATGTACTGGGGAATTGGATAATGTATTGAATTAGATTTTGGTCATTGCTGGTATTTTCACAGCTGCTGTCTGCAAGTACTTAACACTAATGTCACACTCCTTACACCTGCAAGCCTCATAAGGAACGTACACTGGTATTTGCAAATCACAAGTCCTAATGAAGATTACTGAATGAGTTTTCCTTTGTGTTGTTTCTCTACTTTATTAAAAAAGTAAAAATATTACTACCCATTTTTTTTAATATCATTCACCTGTTTGACAATGCTCTACATTATCTGGAAATGTTAACAAATCTCTGGCAAATACAGGATTTCCTACAGGTCTGAAGCAGATTTTTCCATTTCTTAAGTGAGGTAAAGGCCTGGTTAAAGAAAAGAGAGAGTGAGGAAGAAAAAGAAAAAAGTGGTTTATCCTTATTTCATTATTGCTTCTAATCATCTACTCAGAAATCTAAAGCTGAACTGAGTGCATTTTAGCATTTCCACATCATAGGATAAGTTATCAATTTATCAACAATAAATTTTAGGGACTGTAATTAAAATTAGATTTCTTAAGAAGTTAGAATATGATTGGAAGCACTAGAATTTTATTAAACAAAAGAACAGTTAATGCTCTAGTGCTCTAGTAAACACGTAGAGGTGAATAAAGCAAAGGGAAATTTGTCTTTTCAGGAGCAACATCTTATTAAATAAATATTTAGTTAAATATGTAAAGCTAGGTTTACAGCTAAAATTTCAAAGGACATTCAGAGTTTTACAAAGCCAGAAATTTTACACTCTCAATCTTCAATGCAATTTTAAGAAATATGAGAAAAATATTAAATAACTATGTAATACAAATGCAGAAATTTCACTGTTTCTTCCCCTACCTGTTCCAATCAGGGAGTGTCTTCTTGTAAATAGAATCAAGAGGTAACACTTGCTGTCGACCTTGTGTTTCATCAAAAATAGAACGAGCAGCTTCAGTAGTCAATGTGACCACACAGTCCATGTCACTGGCGAGATGCCAAGAGATAACTTTTGCTGCTTCATTGTCCTCAATTTGTGCTAAATGTGCAATCTGTACCCACAGAAGTTAGAACAGTCAAAATAGAAGTCAAGACCATGTCCCCTTTCCATACCAATCACAGTACTCCTGCAACTACAATCAGACATATAACTCCTCCATTGATGGCTCTGTAATCAGCCAGTCATTGGATGGGATGTGAATTGTTATCTTTTCCTTGCTACTCCTCAAGAATTACTGAGATATTCAGCTGGCTAATTTTTCCATCACTACCACTTCCTACAACTAACAAAACTCATCTGAAGGCTCTTTGGGAGAAAACTCACCTTCCCTAAAATATCTTGGTTGCCTTTTGGATAGTTTGGGAGGGTACAAGTCCTTCTTGGCTGTTTCATTAGTCCATCTTGATCCAACATCTTTTGTTTTATAAGAGAATCCACATACTGAAGCTGACAATTGAAAATTAGAGTTAGTGAGCATTTATCACAGGGCCAACTTGCAGAAGCACTTCTTTTATTTGCTGTGAATCACATTCAAAGTAAAATAATTCAATAATCTGTAAATGTAAAGGGGACCACACTGCATTGCAGCTATAAGCTTTTTTATTACTATACTTTTTTAAGATTTCAGGAATCTTTTCAAAAAGTTACTGGATCTTAATTACAGCCAAAACTGAAGAAAATATCAGGAATTGGTAACCATGAATGTAGAACAAGAAACTATTTTAGAAAGGGAATATGCCCAGGTCTGGGGAACTTAGGTTTCATTGTAGTATAATCTATTGATTTGTGCTTTATAACTGTAGCTCATTTTTATTTGATCTAAAGATAAGGAATAATTTACACAAGTATTTTTTCAAAACACCAGTAGTTTGAAAATTTCCTTAAAAGACTTCCTTAAACTTTAACTGGATCTTTATGAAAAATTAGTGGTGGGATACATTGTCCTGAATCTTTCAAGTCAGCTTTTGCAGCAGCATATGAAATGCTGTATTCTCTGAAAACTATTTTTGTTTGGTCTATTTATGCCAAAATACACCTAGCATGTATCGATCAGCTTTTAAAAATCCATTATTAAAAACAGTATTACCAGCAAACCATTGCTAACCTTAGCAGAAAGGAAAAAACAAGATCAGGATACAAAAATATATAGTGGTGAGACAGTGAGACTAGCAGAACAGTTAAAAAAAAACATTGGCAATGATCTATACATTTTTCTTACGGTTTAAATTTTCAGTTTTGTTAGCAGGTGTTTGTGTAATTACTAGGCATGATTCAGTAATGGTGAAGAGATTGTATTAAGATTAAGATTAGATTTATTTTTAAGATGGTATGAAATTTAGTAAGGAATAAGCCATACTGTGTTTGTCTGTGGTAATTCAATTTGGTGTTTCCTCAGTTCATTTCTCAGGTGAATTTCTCTTGTTTCAGCTTCTTTAACCTGACCTGAAACCAATAAAATCAACAGATAATTAGGATACATCAGAAATGAAGGGAGCACTTACTGCAGATTTTCTTACAACTGTTCAGTATTTTCAGACTTATGCCACCCACAGCTGATGATATCTGTATTTCTCAGTTCCATCACAGAATACCAGGATTTGTCAAAAAAATCTTATGCTTCGTCCATTTCATAAGTAACTTCAGCAGAAGTCATCTCCTTCAGTTTCATGAAGCGATGGAGCTAGCATTCAGGTGAGTCTGAGAATATAAGCACTTCTTTCCTTCCACCCTCAATTATCTTTCCAAGTTCTCCAACAAAGAAAAAGGCATGAGGGAAAGGAAGAGTGGTAGTAGCATTACCCTCTGTTTCCTATATGAAAGGCCAGTTCTGGGACACTGGCTCCTCAACTTATATCTCAGCTGAAGCAATTCTGAAAATACTGAGTTTCCTACTTTCTCTATTCAAATGGGTTTATCCATATTTGAAAATATTTTAAAGCACAAAGCATAAGGTTGTACCCAAACTTACTCTCTAGAAACATGCAAATTCTGAAAATATGAAGCAAAACTTTTTGCCTTTTATACTGAAATTCTGGAATTTGCATTCATAATGGGAATATGCAGTGTTCCCATAGGCAAGTTACAGAAACATAAACTTGATCAACAGGCAGAATAATTCAAAGAAAAAATAATGCAAAAAAATGTTTCCTCCTTCTTCTCTCCCTTTTTTGCAAACAATTGCTTTCACACTCCTTTTAACAAACTTCATTAAGTATTACATTTGCTGAAGAATGTACAGATAAACAATGCATAGTTAGACAAGTTTTGAATAAAGTACACAGGGTCAAATGCACAAAAGACAAGTAACTTTATTCATATATATGTATGAATAACTTATTGAAAGAGAATTATCTATACAGTTAATTCCCTAAAATTTCCTGCTAATGCAAAGCATTTCTGGCTCCCCTCTAATTGATCTCAGGACTTCAATGCTGATTTTTCCCCTTAAAGGAAAAAAAAATAGTGCCAGGAAATTTATGTATATACTTGGTTGCACTTACATCTCATTTCATTTACAAGCTGATTAGTAGTATCAAACCAATTTCTATAAACACCTATGGACTGAGATAATTGGTCTCTCTCTCTTGTAAGTGTTGCCATCTGTTGCTGCTTCTTGAAATCTACATGAAAAAATACATAGATACAATTAAAAGAAATGACAGTAACACAGTTAATTTAAACATCAGCAAAAATCTATTAGGCTGTTACACAGTTTTCAAGCAGTATTAGGGAACTAAACAGTCTGTTCTAGGGACAAACAAGCATTTTAGAGTAAGTGAAACATACCATTATAAAACATAAATGACAGACGGTATGGTTCCAAAGGCTTTTTCAAAGCTGGCAGGTCTGGCTCAAATACAAGAATATATTCAGTACTATCTCTTCCAGGACTGTTTTCAGCCAGCACTAGGGTCTAATTCAAAAACAAGGAAAGAAACGTAAGTTGAGGGTAACACACACAAAAAAATTAACAATGTTCAAATAATAAAATTTATAAAATTTCCTAACACATAACTTATATATGATACTATTACAGATTTAAATATTGGCTTGGAAATAGCTTTCATTCCCCATCCACTCAATTTCAGAATAAAAATAAGTAAAATATGAAGATTTAGCAGTAAGCATTTTATTATTTAAGAATTGAGGTTGTTTTACCTGCTTAAGGAGTCTTATTATTTTCAGTTACATATTTTATTGCAGAGACATATGGTCAGAAAAAATATTTTCTGCATCATTCCATAGGCAAGATTTCCTCAGCTGTACTTCATACAGCATTGTGAACAAATGTAAACAGAACCAAATTAAGAACCAGATGCACAAACACAGGGGTGGAAGAACCATCTATTCCTAGTGCTGAATTAAACTTACTGCTGTTAGCACGGAATTAGACAGCATATCAAAAATGAATGAAAAATATATATCTAAACACTGACAAGAACATCCAATTTCTCAGAAATTTCTTAAGCATATTAAAACAAACAAACAAACCCAAACCCCTCTCCTTTCTTCACAAACACAGGAAATATTATTAAACCATACAGAATGGTAATTAGAAGTAAACTTAATGTAAGTAATATCCAAGTGTGCTGTTACTTTGGGAAAGGTATCGTGCATAAAATGAATAATGTTTACAATAAAACTCATAATGTTTATTCCACCTTTAATGTATAGAAATTGCTACTCAGCTGACCTAATTGAGAGAGAGGTGGTTGCAACCTAAAAGAAGAGACATATATAAAACCTTTAAAGATAGTCTTCATGACTTTCAAAAAATATTGCAGTTATGCATTTAATCAGGATAAGTCTGCAGCAGAAATTCCTTTTCCTTTGAACATTTATGCTAATAAATATCTAAACATTTTCCTTCATTAAACAAATTTAGCATTCCTGAACCTCAGCACAGAGGTAAACATGTCAAGATTATCACCTGCATTATGTTGATGCTAGTTATACATGATTATAGTCCTTAAGACGATGCAGCAACTTCAAGGTACTTCAAAAAACAATTTTTTCCCATCCCCCTTCAATTACTAACCATATAAAAAGTGTTTTAAAACATAACCAACAAATCCTTTCTGTGTGAGTTCTGTGAGTTGCCTGAAGTCAGAGAACTCACTGCAAAGAACACAACCACAAACTGCCTGAAAAAGGGATTCATTGAAGTGGAATTGCTGCTAATGGGAGAGTGAGGAACAGAAACTACTATCAAAAGCATTACTATTTCACCAGATCACAGTAAAGAGGCAGCAGAAAAACACCAAACAAAAACCAAACCAGCCCAGCAAAACACAGGTAGGAAGAAAAAACATCTGCTTACAAAAAAAAAAAAAAAAAAGGCAACTAATAAATGACCAAAACCAAACAACTCTCCTGCCTCTTCTGCCCCCTCAGGTTACACAGGTTGTTAGATTGGACACTGAAGCGAGACTGGAGTAATTATGTCACAATGACTCCATAGAGGTTCCTAGTATATGAAGAAATTCCTGATTCCTGCATCAGTGAGGAGTCTGAAAAATTATTCTGTAATTTTATCTGACTACGCAGAGTCCCGTCTCTGAGGCTGTTATTCACCTCAACAATATGAAGTTATATACATATATAAAGTTTAAATTTCTACCACAGGTGTAGATGCAAGGTTAGTGGAGAAAAGTGCTATTTTATTTGACTACTGGTTACAGCAGATCTACAGTAGACCTTTTGCATTTTTTCCCATCCCACTTGCAGCAGAAAAATATGTTCACAAAACTTCTGTCTCTGAAACATGCACGGGAATTCTCAAAGATACATACAATAATAGACCTGCTTTGAGTTTAATTAGATATCTTATTCAGATTATAGCGAAGAAGGTAACTGGAACTTGGCTGAGAACGTGGAAGCTTTTGTCAGAGAAATAAAAGATCCCTATGGATGCAGGGAGTAGGAAATTTATTACTCTTGAAAGATTCTTGGGGAACAAGAGAAACTCAGAGTGCACAGTTAGTACTGTGATTTTATCCGACTGCCTACATTCAGTCTATGTTTGTTACTTTTGTCACAGATCAGAGTAGAACAGAGCTCAACAGATTGTTCAGCAAAAAGCACTTGCTCGCATTATCTGTATTCTGCTGTCCTTGATTATTATGGACAGACAAGTGACTATGCTACGTCATGAAGTTTCATCTGTGTAGTTCCATGAAAGTAGTCGATGTACTGGGCGCAACACAGAGACATCTGTATGCAGGATTTGTGTATTTTAGTGATTCTTCTGGGGTTTTACTGTGACGATTTCCAAGACAGATTTTCTGATTGATGCTAAGGAGAATCTACTTCCAGCTGGTGCATACTGATGCTGGTCTACTGGGAAGCTGCATCCAGTGAACAAGTTAGAAAAGGTAGCTGAGAAAATTTCTTTGAAAAGTTTGTTTTCCCTTCAGCACACCCTCTGCTTGAGGATTTCCATAGACAACAGGCTGATAAAACACATGACAGATAGAGGAACTAAACGAAGCAAAAGTATGTTTTTCCTATAAAATACTTCTGTGATACTTCAGTAAGTTGATACATAAACAAATAAATAAATCTATTTTAGCATGGGAATAGTCCTGTTGACTAAAATTCTCTGTAGGCTGTTAGGAGAGACTTTGTGAACATTCTACATAGAACAAATGGCTGGCTCTATCCCAAGTTGTTTTTTCCAGTAAGCTTTGAACAGTTTCTGATTCTGTGCTCGTGTGTTTTAAACTTCATCATTTATAATACATTTTATAATAACTGTTACAAATGGAATTCATACGTTTTAGAAGTTCAGTCTATACTGGCTGAAAAAAGGGATTGAGATGGTATGACTACACACACAGTATTTTCAGAGGCTCTTCAGCAAAAAGTATGCAACAAAACATACTGAACCATGGCAAAGCATTTTTAACAGTCTAGATGACTAATAAAAACAATATGTAAAGGCAAGTGATAATTTTCTTTTTCTTTAATTCTTCAAATAAGAACAAGACACCTTTCTGTACAGTATATATATAAGCTCAGTTAGCTTGATAAAAGAGAGTAAGATAAAATTGAATTAAATATATGTGAGGAAGTTAGACTAAATGACTATAAGATATTAAAGCCAGAGAGTATTCCAAATAATAATGTAAAACACATTAAAAATTTAAATTTACTCCAAATTAGTAAAGTGTTATCTACATATGAAATTTAAACGAGAACTGTCTGTATCATCCTGAAAATCCTAATCTCTAATCAAGTTCTTGAATATAAGCTTCCCTCAGTTTGCAAGAATCATCAGTTTTAAGAATGACTTTCCTCCACACTTTCTGAAAATCAGCAACCAAATAGAGAAGAAATAATTTATCTTCATATCAAGAAGGCAGCCTACAATAAATGCTAACCCTCCACAGACCGCGGCTAAGCGTTTAAGATCAGGTTTGAAATGGTAGGAAAATAGGCTTCAATAGACTTATAGCTCATGGAACTGTGCATTTCAGTCACACTTACAATTTCAGCTGATCCTCTGTCAAATGGGAACTCAATCGTACTGATCTTCCCTTGAAACTGTGGGATCTCTGTATCATCTTCATTGGGGCTCTTAATTTTTGCTATTACTCTTCCAATTAAGTCAGCTCCAGTGTGATTGTTGTATTCATCCTGTAAGTAAAAAGACAGAGAAGTTAGCTTGGAGGACGAACAGGAACCAAAATAAGTAATTTATTTATAACATCACAGAAAAATCTAAGTTGGAAAAGACCTTCATTTATACAAAATCATCAAAGTCCAACAATCAACCTGACCTATCAAGCCCTGATACTAAACCACGTTCCTTAGTGCCACATCCACACCTCTCTCAAATACCCCCAGGGATGGGGACTCCACCACCTCCCTGAGCAGCTTGCTTCAATGCTTAACCACCCTCTCAGTGCAGAAATTCTCCCTAGTGTCCAATCCAAACACCCCTGGTGCAAACTGACACTGTTTCCTCATGTCCTAAGAAAACTATAACCTTCTCATTGCAGATAGCTGTAGAGAGTGATAATGTTTCCCTTCAGCATCATTTTCTCCAGACTAAACAGCCTAAATTGCCTCAGGTGCTCCTCGAATGTATTTTTTTCTAGTCCCTTTACCAGCTTCACTGTTCTTCTCTGCACACAGACCAAAGGCACAGTCTCACCTGTGCCACCTACAAGGGGACAATCAGTTCCCAAGTCTTGCTGGCCACATTATTTCCAATGCAGGCCAGGATTGTTTTATCTCTGCTGTACTGTATTTTCAGCAGATATCTCAGAAGCTGAGGTCTCCCATGAGAAGAAGGACTAGCAATTGCATGACCTCTCCTAATTGCCTGGAGAGTAATTCACCTACCTTTTTGTCCTGGTTGAGTAGCATCATTAATAGATATCCATTGTAACAACAGCTTTATTGGCCTTTCTCCTGGCATCTACACATCTACTCTCCTAGAGGTTGTAGCCATCTAACACAGCACTCCAGGCAAGCAAACTGTCCCATCACATCTTGCTGAGAACAATGATATCATAGCACAGAGACTTAACTAAAACTTCCAGTTTCCCTATGAATTGGGTGTACATAGGTTCTGACAGTGGAGGGGCTATGGGGTGGCTTCTGCGAGGAGATGCCAGGGTTACCCCATGCAAGATACAGCTAGTTCTGGCTGGCTCCAATGGCCCGCGGCAGGGCGGAGAGCCTTCTGATGAGCTGCTCCAGGTGCTAGAGTAGAAATTCCCCTTGAAGCCCCCTGTGAGACCCCAGTGCGGGAAGTGCAGTCCATTGGACTGCAGCCTGTGGAGATGATCATGGTGGTGCAGGCATCCACACTGCTGACACTTCAGGACCCTAAAAAAGAGCAGACATCTAGGCCCTAAAAGAATCACGGCCTGTGGAGAGCCTACAAGGGAATAGATTCTTCCTGAAGGGCTGCAGCCTATGCAGAGGACCCATGCTGGAGAAGGGCAACAGAGTGAGGAAGAAGGAGTGGCAGAGAGGAGCTGTTATGGACTGACTATGAACCTCATTCCTTATCCTTCCTGCTCCTCTGAGAAGGGAGACGGAACAGGCAGGAGCGAAACTGAGCAAAGGGTAGATGATAGTGTGTTTTAGGGTTATACTGCCTTTGTATCTCACTACCCAAATTTATTCTAACACACAATAAATTAAATTAATTTTCTCCAGGCTATGCCCATGGTGGTAGCTGGTAAGCAATTTCCCTATATCATGTGAATGTTTAAAGTTCAGGAAACCTGATGTTTTGTTAAGGAAGATGTCATAAGAAACTGACTTCTGGAAAAAAAATTATATATACAGCAGAAGTTTCTCTCTGTGTTTTCCCACTAGAATCTGGAAACACGTTTTCTTGTAGCAATAAGAAGTGGATTTTAATTGAGATATCTGAAAGCAAGGACTGCACATTTATGTTTTGGTTATCTGTATGTAAAGAAGAACAAGCCTCACCTGTCACATACTACAAATTACAGATTTACATATTTTTTTGTCAAGCTAACCTGCAAAGTTGTGTAACAAGGCCAAGAGAACTCCAATGTCAGAGAGCAGCAACACATCTACAATATAAAAGTAAATTATTTCTGCAGCCTTGCCTACCAGTCACTAGATGCCATTAGAAGTGACATTTAGCTGTACATGCAGGAGAGCACAGAAAAGAGGAATCTGAGACTTGCTCTTCTACAGCATTTCTGGATTTGTAGGTCATAGAGAAGGCTCAGTATAACTGAAATTTCTCTTGCAAAAAGTTCCACTAACACCAAATCTATAAAAAGTTTTAATGAAAGATATATAATCAGATAATACTTTCATCTTTGACTCTATAAGCTCGGTCCGGTCTTGTTCAGTATCTTCATCAATGACCTTGATGAGGGGATAGTGGCCACCCTCAGCAAGTTTGCTGATGATATGAAGTTGGGAGGATTGGCTGACACGCCTGAAGGCTGTGTTGCCATTCAGCAAGACCTGGATAGGCTGGAGAGCTGGGCAGAAAAAAAATGGATGAGGTTCAACAAAAGCAAGTGTAGAGTCTTGCATCTGGGGAGGAATAATTCCATGCACCAATACAGGCTGGGGGATGAGCTGCTGGAGAAAAGCTTTGTAGAGAGGGACCTGCGTGTCCTGGTGGATGACAGGTTGGCCATGAGCCAGCAGTGTGCCCTTGTGGCCAAGAGGGCCAATGGCATACTGGGGTGCATCACAAAGAGAGTGGCCAGCAGGTCAAGGGAGGTGATCCTCCCCCTCTACTCTGTCCTGGTAAGGCCTCATCTGGAGTACTGCGTCCAGTTCTGGGCTCCCCAGTACAAAAAAGACAGGGATCTCTTGGAAAGAATCCAGCGGAGGGCCACAAAGATGGTGAAGGGCCTGGAGCATCTCCCCTATGAGGAAAGGCTGAGTGAACTGGGTCTGTTCAGCCTTGAGAAAAGAAGACTGAGAGGGGACCTGATCCAGGTCTATAAATATCTAAGGTGTGGGGGGCAGAATGGCGAGGCCAGGCTGTTTTCAGTGGTGAGTGGAGACAGGACAAGGGGAAACAGACACAAGCTGCAGCATAGGAATTTTGAATGAATGTGCGTAAGAACTTCTTTACGGTGAGGGTGACGGACCACTGGAACAGGCTGCCCAGGGGAGTTGTGCAGTCTCCTTCTCTGGAGATATTCAAGTCTCACATGGACGCCTACCTGTGCAACCTGGTGTAGGGAACCTGCTTTGGCAGGGGGGTTGGTCTCGATGATCTCTAGAGGTCCTTTCCAACCCCTACAATTCTGTGGTTCTGTGAAAGCATGCCCCACATGGGGAAATCTTGATTGATCAGTCATTATATGTTTATTTTTATATCTGATTCACACAGCAAATACTTGACTGGCTGACAGTCTCTCCATTCAAATCTGCTTGGACAACTAAGCTTCCCAAAAGTCAAAAACTGCTTTGTTGTCTCTGTGTGCATACACACACACACACACCTCTCATTCCATGGGTCCAACTATGGGCTGGGGCTGTCTTTTATTCCTAAGGGAAATGGAGAATATTCTGCAAAAGAGATAATTCTCTTTTGGGTCGCTATAGATTAAAGAGGTCATTGTGAAAGGCAGGTTATTCCTAAATTTGCACACACATACCACATTAACCTGGAACTGTAACTTTCCAGAGCAGGTCTCTTATCAAATACTTAATGCTTAATAAGAGCATTAAATAATGAAGTAGAAGCACAGAATGATTTGGGATTGAAGGAACCTTTGAAGATTACATAGTCCAACCTTCCTACCATGGTCAAGGACAGCTTCCACCAGATCAGAATGTCCAAAGTCCTATCCAGCCTGACCTTGAACACTTCCAGGGACTCAATCCCTCCGTCATTATTAAATAATATAATAAATATATAAATAATAATAAATAATAATAAATAAATAAAAATAAATATAATAAATACTACTAGTCCCACTATGATCATACTGATCTCCACCTGAACACTGAGCCTTATAACCAAAACTCTTTGGATGCTGCTATTCACCAATTTCTTATCCACCAAATAGCCCACCTTCAAAATCCATCTCTCTCCAGTTTAGAGACAAGGATGTGTGGAAACACACCAAAAGCCCTATGGAAGTCCAGGCAGATGACATCAGCTGCTTTTTTGATGTCCACTGTGTCTTCCAACACAGAAGGCCACCAGATTGGCCAGGTGCAATTTGCTCTTTGTGAAGCCATGCTAGCTATCTCAAATAATCTCCCTGTCCGCTGTATGTCTTAACACAGCTTCAGGGAAGATCTGTTCTAAGATTTTCACAGGCATAGAGGTGAGACTGACTAGTTTCCAGGGTCTTTCTTTCTACTCTTTTAAAACATGGGAGCTATGTTTTCTTTTTCCCAGCCACTGGGGACTTCACCCGACTACCATTCTTTTCAAATATGATTGATAGTGGTTTGACAACTACATCAGCCAGTTCCCTCAGGATCCTGGAATGCATCTCAGAGGGTCCCTCAGACTTAAGTATATACAGGTTGACCCAAAGGTCTTGAATCCAATACTCATTCACAGTGGAATTTGCTGTCTCAGTCCCTGCCTTGAGGTTAAAGGGACTAAATAGACTTGAGAGGAGTGGGAAGAGTGACTGCCAGTGAAGACTGAGGCAAAAAACAAACACAGAAACCAAAAGAAGCTTTCTTCATGTCGCTGCCATCAGTTTAAGAATCTTTAATATAATTTAATTTAAATCTTTGAAGCTTTTTTTTAGGTTTGTTTTCAATTATTACAACACGTAGATGTGGCATTTAGGGACATGGCTTAATAGGCACAGTGGTGATGGGTTGGTGGTTAAATTAGATGTTCTAAACAGATCTTTTCCAACACCAGTGATTCTATGATTTAAAATAAAATAAACATTTAATGGATTTAGCCATACTTATTAATATCTTAAAACAGAAGACAGTAGCAATGCTCTGCAGCAAAAACCAACTCATTTTTAGTGGTCATATTTCCCTAATAATGATTTTCTATGAAAGTATAGTTACCATTATGTGGAGGCATAAATTCTTGACCAGTGTACGGCTTGTGACTGTTCGCACATTGGAAACTGCTGGAGTAGCTGGTAAAGAATCAGGTAACAAGCGGACTGGGTCATTAGGTACAACTTCAACTATAATCTATCAGAAAAGAAAGAGGATTAAAATAAAACAAACCAAAATGAAGTCTGATAGAATTCATGGCAATTCACCTGCACACAGCAGTTGCTCAAAAAATACTGAAACAAATGCATGCAAAATTTAGTGACAGTCTTGAAGTATATTTAAGATGTTGTACTAGGTTACAAATTATCAAGTTCTGTTACTCTCCTGAATATCTGCTTAGTTACAGAAATATAATTTTTTTTGCACAGTACCACAGTATTTGATGGTTCTATATTACATGATCTTGGCTACATGTAGTTAATTATACTTCCAAACCTGGTCACTGCTGAGCATGTTTGTCTTATCCATTGCAAAAGTAAACTGGATACTGTAAGTGCCCACTCTCTCTGGAATCACCTTATCCCTAAAGTAATTAAAAAAAAAACAACACAAAACACAAACAAAAGTTGAAGTGGCAAGTAAATAATTCAAATTTTGAGTAGTCTTCCTAACTGGGCAGAATTCTATTAATATATGTAATATACGTATTATACATGCAATATGTTAATAAGTAATACTCCTCCATAATAACTTTCAACAAGAAGGCCACAAAAATTTCTCAAGAACTCTTCTAGAATAAGGTTTTTTGGAAAACTAGATGAGGAAAGTTGCCCCCATGAGTTTACCTCAATCAACTGACAGGATGTTTGTTGTGGCCCCATTATTTAGAAGTCTGTTCTGTTTTCACAATGAATCCAATGAATTCTCATAAAGCTACTGAAATGGAATGCAAAGATATTTATCACAGCAAGTTTTCTCAAAATTCAATCATTTGGCTTGAGTTTATACAATATCTGAGCAGATGATTCCTTCTGCTACACAGAAATTATACGAAGTTGGGTCATCACCAATGGGCAATGTGGAGCATATCTAGAGAGAATCTCTAACATCAAAATATGAAGGAAAGACAGATGCCTGCATTTCTGTGGACAGAAACACAACTTCACCAAGGACAGCCACAGGTAGTAACCTGGATGACTGCTGAAGTCTTCCAATGAACACAATGGACATCAGTGACTTATAAATACTTATAAACCCTTGACGAGATGCAAACAGCTTCTAAACAAGATTCAGACAATGTTCTGAGATTATGACTTGTGATAACGTTGAATTGGCTCAGAATTGGACTCTTCCTTTCAAGATATATTTTATCTGTTTCGTCAGTAACAGCAAGCAATTTGTTTCCTCTGATATTTTTTCAAAAAAGAATAAGGTTCAAGATTCCCAGAAATGTTTAATCTAAAATAAATAAATAATCTAAAAGTTTTAACCTATCTGCAGATTAGGGCATGGTTTTTTTGTACATCATAAAGAGCAAGCACAGTTCTACTTTCTTTTCTACATTTTATCCAGGTTAAGTCTTAAAGTAGCATCTGCCTTGTCAAGACGCATTAACTGCATTACTGAGTTGTAAATAATCTGCTACAGTTCTTGGTGTGGCTGAACATCTAACCAGACATAAGCTTTAAAAAAAGAAGAAATTGCAATTTTGTTATAAAAACTGTACGATTGCATTAGGTGCATCCATGTTACCAATCTAGCATTAAGTAGATGATAACCATCAGTGACTATGCCAAGGACACACAAACAAGAGAGAAACCAGGTGGCAGATAGTGATGTCATTACAGACACTAGCAGCAATGAGTAACACATACTTTCCTAAATGTACTGCTTAATGATTACTTTCTATCGACTGTTAGTTCTTTCAAATCTCTCAGAAAGTCAGAGAGTTTTACTTTTAGACATTTGCAGCCTACTAGGAAACAACAGAGTGATGTCAAGATTTTTCTAATTCCAAAATTCAACTCTGTGCAAGTTAATTTCTATCACGTTCACCTTTTATGTGCTTCCCTTGTGAGAAGCACTATGTAGGCAAACGTGATATGTACTTATTTTCCTGAAGGTACAAATACGCTATACAACGTGTCTTAATAATGCTTTAGTGGTTTCTTATGTTTTAGCTACATCCATTACCAAGTGTGTCTCAGAATAAGCTATGTCACAGAAATGCATCTTACACTTGGTAGAAATCTGCACTGATCCTCGGTTTCTGGAAAAGTTCATTTTGTAACTTTCTACTAGCCACAGAGAAAGCTCTGCTCTCTTAAAAGCAATACTGTACCCTTATTCTGGACTCTTCTTTTGCTACAGCTATCAAACACAGCCTTAAAAGGCTGAGAAATCTTGAATGCCTTTGTCTTAAAGACTGAGATCTTAGTAATAATACCAAATGCCATGCCTGAACAGCTACAACTCCTACTGACACGTACCGCAGTTTGTGCTAGTTGTAAACTCTTACATGGAAGTCTTCATATACAAATAAGTTACATTGGTGAACACCACCTGAGAAGCTAAAAGACTGAATAAATGAAGGTTATATAAATTGCTTTCCCAAACAGTAGATTATTGGCTGAATATAACAAAGGAAATAAAGATGGTGGTAAATCTACATTATGCATCATGCTGAGCCAGAACTTTGGATCTGAGCTCTGTCTAACCTGCTTCCCAGGAAAACAAAGTTCCTCTGCTTTTTTTTTTTTATGGAAGAACAAGGATTAGCTGTGAAACACTGATATCTGCTGCATACACGCGATCCTAAAGACTACATTCTAAAAACAGAAGGGAAATCTAAAATCTGGATACAATAGCGTGAAGCAGCAACCAAGACTACAACTATTCAACTTATCCCAACCACCCATAGCATGCTTGCCAGACACAGATGTATAACGAATGTGGCAACCAGATGCCAGCGTATCATGAACTGCAGTTCTACTGCCTGTCATTTAAGACACTATCTCTGGCTAACTCATGGTTCAAGACTAACAGCTACATAATGTGTTAAATCAATCTGTTTTGCCTAACCTGCAATTCTACAGCAGTTGAACATTGTGCTGAAGAGAATTAAGGAAGGTTACCTGCATTGCTAGCATTTCTCATGTAATGTATTACCTTAGATACCCTGTCATTCTCCTCCCATTAAAACAAGTGTCAAACATATCTTGGGAAGAATACAATTCTCATACTCATCACAACATGCTAATACATTTCATAGCGCTGCATCACACTAAATCTTTAACAAAGTTATTATCAAAAACTACATATTTTGCACAATAAGCTGCATCGGTAATTACAAATTAAGTGCTGCTATACCTGAAATAAAAGAAGCCATCTTCCTTGTCATCCTTTATTTTACTACAGCTAAATGCTGTAACCTGAAAGTGTGCAAAAATGAATAAATGAATAAATGACATTACATACTTGAAAGTACTTTGCTTGTAATATGCTGTCAAGTCTTTATGATTTGAATGTAGGTCACATTGAAAGTAATACCTCCTACTTATTTCCACTGAAACTACAACAGACATAAAAACCACAATAACACTGTTTGATACAGCAAACTCTCAGCTACAAAACACGATTTTTCAACAGTCACCACTATTAGCTATGTGTTTTTGCCACTTATGAGCCTGCATGCTGGTAAACTGGTAAAAATCTGCACCAGTAGATGGTAATCCACTCTCACTGTTGCCACTGCTGAAATGCAGCACTCACTACCTCACTGTGCTCATGTTCACATGTTTGGTCTCTGCAAATGTTCAGCAAGCATCGATAAATGACAACGGATGCAATTTTTTCTGCATGGAGGAATTCAATGACACTCCTTTGCTTCACATGCACTTCCATGTCAGATGCTGCTTTTGTCAGACTGCCCCTCTGCTGCCATTTGTTGCACAGCAATAAAATGTAATGGAATAGTGGCGGGAAGGTTCAGCCTCTACTTCCATACCACCAACATCTGCCTCTGATGACATGGGCCACCATAGTAAAATACGAAGCACTTTTTTGGAGCAGCCCTCATTGCACTGATAGCACACAATAGATCAATGAGACTACCTATAATTTAGATGCTACTTTCATATTCCTAATCTCAGAACTCTTTTTTGCAAACTCAGGGTCTCAACTTTTAATAAGCTCTCTACTACTATTCAGCTTCTGCGGAGTAGGAGCATTTCTGTACTTTCTGTATTACTATAGTGATACTTGAATAGTGCGACAACTTGTAATACAGCAGACCGTTAAACAGTTATGACTGATAAATAATTCTTCTTATTTAAAATCTAGAACAGGATACTGATCTAAGTAAATTATGTGAATATGTCCACTATAAAAATCTTTGTCCTGTGTTAACATTTTGATATCCAATTTGAAAGTGTTTTGATGACTTACATCAGTTGGTATCCTATTTCCGCTGCCCTGTCCTTTCCACATTTTCATAGAAATACGTGCTGGACTAATATTTCTGATAATATTTTCATCTTCAGAAAGAACACTAACCATAAAATCTGCAGAATGAAAGAAGATAACTATTTAGGATTATTTTTATTCAAAATTAAAATGACTAAGCTTGATGAATTTCTAGATCTTGTTTCTACCTAGGGGAGAAAATAAACAAAACCCACATTTCAATTGAAACCCAAGCAACAAAAAATTGAAATGGCATGGAAATCAGTCTGCTCCTTCTCCTGCAATTAGATAACAATCCTTACTTAGGGACAAAAATAACAAAGCACCTGCTTTATTCAACAAGTTCTTAAAAATCCCCTCTAAATTCAAGTCTGCTTTTCCCAGTCTATCACCCTTATTAAAAGCAAGCCAGTTTCTTCTTGCTCTTACAAAAGAACAATCACCAGCTGGTTAAGTAGTTGATTTCTTTCTTCACAACTGCAAATTCATATCTCCCTCTTTTTTCAGAAGCGTTTTAGACACTGAACTACTGGATAAAAAAGGCACAAACCACTACTATTTTTTCCCCATCGACCAGCCACATTGTAATAAAAAGGACTCGGAATAAGAACCTTAATCGGTTTGGTTATTCTTATAACTAATATGACATATTTAGTAGTAGAATATACAGACATATTTAACTCCCCCATTTGCTACTGACTGATTCTACAGTCAAAATAATGGTCTTTTAAAATCCCAATCAAAATAATTTAGCTTTTCCTATAAACTCCACAGAAAGTTAAGTGGCCTAAAAGAAGAGCAGTATAAGACAGAAGAAAGCAACCATTCTAGTTGTAAATGCTGAGCACTTTGACACGAGAACTACAGGTAGCTTTCAAGCATATAATTGAAGCTGCACTGATTAAACTTCACAGATTGAAGAAGGATTGTGCTTTGATGTGTATAACCAAGTCAAGCATGATTACAGCTGTACCTGAGTTCACCAGTAAATTCAATAATTAGGATGCTAATTAAATATGAGATTGTTAATAAGGAATTTAATCTGTTTTTTTAACCAAAATTTAATATCACGTTTACAATTTTAACTCCTGAAGAAGTCGTCTATTCGTCTTCTTCTCTCAAAACATGGTTGACTTAAACTGCACATACTACACCTGAAAACATGTTTTATGTATTAGTTACTTCTCTATTATTCTTAAATCTTTAAGTACTACAAACTCAGTGATGTCTGAAAAAGCACACTCTTCCATGTTGTCCATGGCTCTCTCAAGTTAGCTTCCATTTCCACTGTACCATTGGAAGACATGAAGAAGTATGACAGCTGCTTTTATTCCCATGCTTCTCATCTTTTAGCTGTCTCATGAAAGCAGCCAACTTAGTCTTCCATTCCTTTAACTGTGTAGAATGGAAGTACTGGCTTTATTTATAAAATTGCACATAAGAATACCTCTACAGTGAGCAGAACTAGTACACGAGTATCCGTCTGTAATAGTTCTTTGGCCCTGACCTGGTCAGGGTCAGTAATGTGGAAGGCAATGCGACATCTGCTTACATGGAAAAATAGTGGTAGCTAGAGACCTGAACTCCTTGGAAGACTGGCTTCTATCAAAGAATCCTTATACTTACCGGGAAAGGTGCCTCCTGCTGGAAAAGAAGCATTTTTGTCATATTTAACATTCAAGCGGATAGGCTTGTCAGGATCAGGAAGGACATTAAATGTAATAACAGGACACTCTAATGCAATCTTGTTGTATGAAGCTCTAAGCTGTAAAGTGTGCTCTCCCCTGAAATATAAAGAAATCATAAAAACAGTTGTAAAATCTCTTTTGAAAAGACAACTATCAACATACCTCAAATCTGAATCACGTACATGAAAGCATAAGAAACAAAATCTTAAGAGAACTTCAAGATATCAGTAGTAAAGGGGAGAAAAAACAGAAGGGTTAAGATGAAATTAGAAACATATGAATGAAGTAAAATCATGGTTTTAAGATACTCTTATGATAGCTTATTAAATTTAATTTTTAATATTTCATTAGCTTGATCCTTTCATTGTCTATCTGTAAGATGTTAGCAAGTGCAGCTGCTGTAAGTTGTGAAAGACAGTATGATAGAAAGCAAGCTAAACTAGTTAAAATGCTGTCTAAGGAACAATCTGCTTTGACAGTTTCCAAAGAGAGAATGTGTTAAACACACATTTAGCACTGCTAGCACATAATGACTTCGCTGCTATATAATAACTGCATGCTGGCTGTATTCCCCAGCCACTTTTGGTTGTGCTAAGAAGGTAGGATGCCGCCAATGAACACAGTGGTTTCTAGCAGCCAGTAATATACTGATAACTAATTTACCATCCACCAAGTTCTGAACTTTACAAACACAGTTTGTAATACTGTTACGGATTAACTCCTGCAGGTACGAATGCAAAAATATTAATTAGCGTAAAATACTTCAGAAGAAAAAGCACTTAGTGCTAGCTTTTAAGCTATCGAAAGCCAATCTGGTCTTGTAAGTAAAGCTCTTATGAGCTAAGCATGACCAACTTTTAATCAGTATTTCTCTTCAGGAAATTAAGTACTTGTAACAAAACACTCAACACACCTTTCCCATAAAACTTTTCTACAGTAGGCACTCGATTAACTTCTTCCTGGTCCCTGTCAGCCAGTAAAGAATCTTCCAATCTTTTATTGGTGATATTTTACATTTTTAAAATGGAAATACTGTCTAAAATTACTCAAAACTATTTAGATCTGTGTCTTATATAAGCATGTCTCCCCAGGAAAGTGGTCACGCCATTGATTCTGCCAGAATTCAAGAAACACCTCAACAACTCTCTCAGTCATATAGTATGATTTTTGGGTAGTCCTTTCTGTAGAGTTGCACTTGATGATCCTTATGGGTCGTTTCCAACATGGAATATTCTATGATTCTATGCCTACTAATTTCTGATCTTTAGCATTCACTAAGAAAAAAGGAAACAAGTAAACAAAAAAATAGCTTTCAACTCATTTTCCAAAGAAAACAAAGTTTAGGCTGTTCCATCTAAATATATTTCCAGTTGAGACAGGCCAGTTGATTCAAAAGTTAAAAGAGAGACCGAAATCGTAAAAGGCCAGGAGTATGTAAAAAAGCTGTATTACTACAATTGAGGAAATGGAAATGCAGAACACAAATCATTCACCTACAGCTTTCTAGAAAATAGTAAGTGGGTAGAAGAAAGAGTCCCTAGTCATTTTCTTCTTTATGGGAAGAACAATGTTTCTGTTCGCTATATGGGTCCACTCCACAAAAAAATAAAAATTACACATAACCCCCAAACTAGCCATAGGTTGTGTTGAATCATGCTATAGCAGCTTAAGTTGCTCAAGTAAGATGCAGGAAAAAAAACCTCTAGTGTTATCAAGCAAGCCTCAGGGTTCCAGAAGGTGAGTAGCAGATCTATAAGCATGAGGGGAATAAAGGAATAAAGAATTATAAAGTCAGACAGGACATGTGCGTGTAAAGTGCATCCAGACAGACATGAAGAAGCAAAAGATAGAGGACACAAACCTGCAGGAAATGAGACTTCATTATTTCTACTGAAAAGAAAATATTTTTTGTTTTCTGTTTTTCCTCACTGTAATTCAGACAATTTACCTAATTTTTTAAACACCGGTTAGCACCTAGAAATGGAGTTTCAATACTCCTAAAACATGTTCCTATTTTAAAAGCATGATGTTTAGTTCTGGTCACTCAAAGGCTGTAAACTTGAAATGTTTTAAAGGATTTACACATACACTGGGTACTGCTTGGCAATTATAAGCTGTGTTTTACCATGCCGAGAAAACCTAGACTTCAGAAGATTATAGAGCAGCAGCTTCTCAGAAGAAGAAAGAAGATGCCATCCATTTTTACCTAGCTAAGCATTTAATTTCTTAAAGCTCACTAAGTGGCTTTTAACCAGCATCTAAATAATAAATGCCTGCCCTTATCTCTAGACCATTTCCTAGTAGGTGCAATATGAAATGCGCAGCTTAAATATATCTAGCAAGCGACATTTCAGAATTCAGTTTTTTCACATAATTTTCACTACTTACCTAGGTGCATGAATACTAATAACTCCCAGGTTAGCCCTACCATTGTCATCTGTTCTATGTTGGTGGTTTGAAGGAACAATCTGTCAAAAAAAATATTTTTTATTCTTTCAGTGACACAGAAGTACTATCAAGTCTTAGAATAAAGTGTATATCTCATTTGCCTACGTACTATTTTTCCGTGCGAATAAAGGTTGCTTTGAATTTTTGCACTCTAAATTAGGGAAAGATACACTGTCATGAATATGGCATTAAGATGCTTCAGAATTTTCTCTGTCAGTTTTTGAAGACATTCACTTTACCTGAACGAGGATATTTTTGTTTATTAATAGGTTTAAATATTTAATAGACGTTATTTCTTTAACTACTATTAATACTATCATGTCATCCATAATACATATTAATATGAGTATGTTTTCAGATTCTAAAACCTTCTACTAATTGTTTACTTCCTTTCAGTGTTTTTCCAGTCTGCACGGAGGTTCCTGGGTAGCAAAAATTAAAGAATGATTAAACTTCAGTAAAAACAACAAAAGCATCTCTAGCTCTCCTTCCTTTTCCCCATTCTAGTCAAACTGTCAAAAGAAGTAAGATTGCTAGGCAACTTACAAGTGTTACAAGTTATGAATTATGATACCTCACTAATCAATATTCTACGACAAACAAAAGCTAATCTCTACACCAAAACAAATGGCATTTAACCAAACACTAATAAGTGACTTTTTGTCAGCACTGTTTTAGCACAAAACAAATGCCTTACACATTTCCTGTTTGCCTAGTACTTTCATCACGTTTGGCTCTAATTTCTTTGAAGTCAATGGAAATTCTGCCACTGACTTACAGGAGTTCTGGCTGAATCCCATGGTTATAAAATAACTCCCCATTACTCACTGGTGTTCTTCAAGATGCATGATCAGCATGCTCCCTGTCTTTGCCACACTCACTCCCCTCGCACTGAAAGTGAAATCTTACGATTGACAGTACCACTAAGTCACACTTGTCCTTGCAAATTTAACAGCAGAGAAGCTATCACTGTACTTTCCTATGAACCAGAGAATCTGGAAACTATGGATGCCAGGATTGCAGATTCATAAAATCTATCCTCTCAGAGAAACAGGTGGTAAATTTTAGATAGTATTAACACATTCCTAACAGTATGGAGAAGCTATTTCTTCTGAAAATGGGCATGTGCACTGTCTTAGCCTTACCTAAGAAATGCCTTGTCAGTGTATCAGAAGAACCTCAGATAGCAGCTTTAAAGTTTAGAGGACGGCATAGGAAGCCATGGACACACTCTGAGCTCTTGTGTAATGAATTCCTCTCTAAAGAGGGAAATCAATTTTTTTACATTGATGACATAACACAACAAAATCATGCAAAAGTTTGTCGTTGAACAGTATTTGGCATTAAATTGTCTTCCCTTTGTTATTTCAGCATAAACTTTGGAAGACTAAATGTCTAGTTGTATGCATGAAAATAAAATACTTGGAATAGGTGAAGTGGGCAATCCTCTTGCAAAATTGTTTTCTTTCCTAAATCTCACACCAGTAATTTACATGAACGAAATTACTAAAGGAAAAAAAAAGAAAAAAGTAAGTGAAGTAAGTGTTGATTGATAATGGATTAGCTATGGAAGCATGAATTTTTCCTACCGCGTCATCACAGAAATGCAATGGCAAAAAACGTGTACTTAATGGTTCAAATGGAAGGTAAAACTGTAAATATAGTTTGATTTCCTAGAGACACTAAGAAAATTGTCAGTCATTTCATATACTCTTTTGAAGACTATACTCAGTTTAGCAAAATCATTTTATATTTGACATTGCTGCACATCACAGAAACAAGTGCTTTGCACATTTCCACTACTGGGTTGCACACAGGAGTGCAGAGATTTTACTGCTGATCCACACTCATTTAGTTTCGTACCCATAGCACAAAGAATGGAGTACAGAAAATGCATGCTGCAACCACACACTACCAAGTTTACAAGACTTAGAGGACAAGTCGTGAAATGTAAGAGGACAACTTATCTGAGAATTTAAGTTCGCAGAAGCTTTTCATAACCTTGGGGAAACTGTGCATACACACTGTTTGAAATGCCAGGGCAAGAGAGTTCTCCTGCAACATACGGTAGGGCATCTGCTTTTGCAAGGGCATTAGATTTTATGATTCCCAGAGGTCCCTTCCAACACCTACAATTCCGTGTCTCTCTAAAGACATTCGTCAAGATAATCATGAATACTGATCTAATGTTTGCTTAGCAAATAAGCAGGTAGTTGCTCCACTAACGTATGACAGTATCACTCAGAAATCATTCCACTGTTGCTGAACTCAAGGAGTGTAGACGAAGGGCATGCAGACTTTTGAAGGCATGTTGCCAGTCTTCCTTGGAAGAGGGCATAACGTTTGAAAATACAGCATACCACCACAAAGTCTCTTTGATTAGGCACTGCCATCACAGAGCATTACTGTCAAGTTTGTATGTCCTCTCAAGAACAATGTAATCAGAAGCTTCACAGAGCTGCAGCTGCCTTCATAAACACACTTGCGGGGGGGGCAAGCTAAAAAAAATTCTAAACTATAAGCAAAGCTTCTAGGGTAAGAGACAGAATGAAAACCAAGATGTAAAGAAGTGTCCTGAATAATAATAAGCAATATAATTAGAAAAAAAGAAAACATTTAAGACGAGTAATAGTAATATAGCTGAACTGAGGAAAACGTTCATGAATTATGAATTCTATCAAACTCCTTTCTTGGTATAGGCCAATATGCGTGCCACCTGATGCTCACAGAAAGGGGAGTAACTGCTTCATTCTGGGTTAGATAATGCACTCTCACTGTTTTAGATTGGCCAATGCTCTTCTCACGGATAATCAAGTGAGAAGCAGACCAGCTAATTAGTTTATGCAGAGACCACCAGCCATACATTCAGGAACCACAATCAAAAGAACCACAGATAAGAATGATTTGGTTGCCACTTTGAAAGACGTCATGATTTTTATTCATTAAGTCACCTCAGATAAAGTGGGGGATGCACACAGAATTTGCAGAAAGGTTGAACAGAAGAATAGGAAAGTACACTGATGACACCTGGATACCAGACTACAGCAATTTTGTTATGCTTGTGATTGTTACGATAAAAGGGAGCTGAGGAATCTGTCCTGGGAGCTATTTACATTGTTCACTGAAATTACTATCACATGAGATTAATTATTCTTCTGCATCCTTACATTATTTGTTTTTTTTCCAAAAATGTCTTAACAATGAAGAAGAAATTGTAGAAAATACCAATCTGTGTTACATGAACAAAATTTCACAAAGTAAGACCTATGCTTACCTTTAGGTTGCTACTCTTTGTAAGGCTGATTTTGACATTAGGTTCAGGAGATGGATTTCCCCACTGATCACACAGCTGCACAATAAGGGGCTTCAGCAACTCTCTACCATTAATCACTGCAACAGGCTGGAAGATAGACAAAGGCATTATTCTGTTCTGTTTCAGATATATCAGACATTCACAGCACATCAAGAACACCCAAAACAATAGCGTGTGCCTTTTTCATACTCTTTGCCTCCTGTAACAGATAGGTCATGCCACAATTGTAGAACTTCTTGAAGCCCTTTCTAGAATTCCCCCATTTGCATTCTTGTCATTATCAGATGCATGTCTTGATTGAATTTAACATGTCACTCATGTTGACACAACTCAAAGGAAAGACATGCTCCTGAAGAGGCTTATGCACACTTTCCTACTTGCAAAAGGAGCAAATGGCTGATAACTTCTTGTATTTTGATTGACCTCGGCAGCTTCTTAGAGTAAAAACAGTTACAGCATTCCCTTTGGTTTTCCATTTTCTTCAGTAGTTTCCTTCTCCATTTTCCCAACACTTCAACCTTTGCACCTGCTGCTGCTCACCTATTTTACTTCCTGCTGCAACTTCAGCATTATAACTTAAATAAACAAATAAAGGGTAGTTCAAAAAATTCCCATCTGACAAAGTACAGTAGTCCACTTTCTGACTGTAAACACAAAAAAATTCTAAGTAAATTTGAGGTTGTTGTCCTACATCTAATAGTAACAAGTAAAGGAAGATGAGCTGTCAACCATTATTAAAGACAGCATCTTTGGCAAACAGTAGATCCAGCCTGCAGCAAAACTGCTGCACCAAAGAAAACATTACATAGAAAGGTGAACAGGACAGGAAAAACAATATAAGACATAATTAAGGAATACAGTGTTATGAACAGATACGTTAGTTAGTTCACCCTAAAGTAAATGTAATTTTAAAAGGTAATGTGTTTAATTGGCTATTGTTTGATAAATTCTTTGTATTTACCGTCCCATTAAGACATGCTTACACAACTGGCTTGCAAAATAATTTTGCTTGTGTTAGACAGTCATGAACAAAATACAAAAAAGTATCTCTACAGCTGTCATATTCTGACAGTCTTCGGAAGTATCATATCAACAAGTCAGTGTTTTCATCTTTGCATCTGTAAATAAGACTTGCTTATCAGTCACGTCTTTAACCCCTCACCCCACCAAGACAAAAACTGATTGATTTACCTTTTCTAACTCTGGCCAATCCACAATTTGCAATTTAGCAGGTGATCCTGCAGTTAAATTTACTCTGAGAAAATCAGAAAATTCACGCCAAGCAAAGCACAGTTCCTTGCTTCCAAGTGCACAAGGTTTAAATCGAATGCCTTTGACTCTCATTGTAAATGTACTTTCCTATTGAGAAATAAAAATAAAATTTTATCAAGAACAGAAAAAGGGAAGTATATTTTTTTCATTCCTTTTCCTACTGTATTTTAATATTTATGCATACTAGACACTATCTGCTGTTTCTAACTAAAAATTAAATTAGAGTAAAATTTGTATTTAAGTGGACTTCTTAGGTCAGAAATTATAATTTTCAAACTCAAGCATTTCTCAGGGGCCTGCTTTTCAATGCAAAAATTATGTATAATTCAGTTATATTTAGCATTTTAAAAGGTACAGAGAACATTTTAAATTCAGCTATGGCAGAGAATATAGTTAATTCTTCAAAGGATTGTAAAATCAATTAAGCCACCATTTAAAAAAAAAAAAAACAACAAAACAACAACAACAAAAATACCAAACAACAAAACTTACATAACCACCAACAAAAAAAGCCACAAAAGACTACAAAGAAGAAAAGGTATAAAACAATGGACTGGAAACAAAAGCAAACCTAACTCCAGCTTTAAGTGACCTGATTATCATGTTGTATAGCTGCAAGAGTGATAAGGTTTTTAACACATGCCACTCCGTTCCTTAGAATGGGATCATAAAAATTTAATATTATCTTTATAATGCTTACCACATAGCATTTAATTTCACTGTCTCTACACAATTTTGGTGCAATTCTGACAGAAAGAATTAAGAGAAATTACCTCACATAGGCTGTACAGAAATAAATTATGTAGTATCTTACTTACCTGCCAAGTTATTTGCAAATTTGATTTATCAAGTCCAGGCCCTGCAACTCCTAGGTAACCTGTACATGCAGATGTCACTGTTTGAACCTGATTTCCATACTGATCTGTGATCATTACATCTATTAAAAAGAGCATAATTTATTACAACTTTGGCAGCTGCTTTAATGAAACACTATGCAACATACAGAATGTAAATGTACACAATGCACACATGTAATACATAGAAAACTTACATGACCATCACAGACTCACAGAACGGCAGAGGTGGGCAGGGCTCTCCGGCCCAACCTGTGCCCTAGTAGGGCCACCCAGAGCAGAGTGCTCGGGCCCATGGCCAGGTGGCTTCTGAAGATTTTCAAGGTGGAGATGCCACAGTTTCTGGGCAGCTGTGCACATTCCTTCTTGTCCTGTCACTGGGCAATGCTGACATCTTACATATGTATGCTGATAATGCCTCCACTCTTCACATCAAAGTTCAGTGCAAAAAAATAGATCTACCTAGTCATGCTACACAAATATTTGTGCTTCCCACTTCCTTTTTGAGCAAATTTGCTTCTCACTATAAAGCTAAAAAAAATTCTTTAAATTGAAAATCAATTTTTAGCCTGTTGAGAGTTTGTTCTGTGTGCTTATACGTGCTCAAAAACAACCTTTTAATGTCCTACAAAAATATACTAATTCTTAATCTCTAGAAGTTATTTAAAATGTCTTATGTTTATTAGAAGTAATTGACACATTGTTAAAGCACTGCACACTACCTGAAGAAGAAAAAAGATACGAGTCATTTTTCACCAACAGCACAAACACCAAAATAAATAGAAGTAAAAACCAACAAAATAAAAAGCCAGTACTGAAGCATCTAAACGTTTCTTATGTTCACAAAGTCTGGAGCAGCCATGTGCAAAAACCAAAGAACAGTAAGACTGATCCCTTAACATCGTGCTTTTCTTAGGCTAAGCTGTTAACTTTAAAATACTTCATTTTGAAGGCCATGCCTTTGAAATAATCTGACTGCTATTTTAGCCTTCAAGGTTTTAGAATCATAGAATGATTTGAGTTGGAAGGGACCTTTAAGATCATCTGGTTCCAACCCCCCTGCTATAGGGAGGGACACATCCCTGTAGACCAGATTGCTCACAGCTCCATCCAGCCTGACCTTGAATGCTTCCAGGGAGGGGGCATCCACAGCTGCTCCAGGCAATCTGTTCTAGCATCTCATCAGTTCTCAGTAAAGAATTTTATCCTAATATCTAGTCCAAATATACCCAATTTCAGTTTAAAGCCATTTCTCCTCATCCTGTTGATGCATGACCTTATACAAAGTCCCTTCCCAGCTTTCCTGTAGGCCTCCTCCAAGTACTGAAAGTACTGACCCTAGAGCCTTCCCTTCTCCAAGCTGAACAGCCCCAGCTCTCTCAGCCAGTCCCCATGAAGGTGCTCCAGCCCTCTGATTATCTTCATGGCCCTCCTCTGGACCCACACCAACAGCTCCATGTCCTTCGTGTGTTGCGGGCCACAGAACTGGACTTCAGGTGGGATCTCACAAGAGCAAAGCAGAGGGGCAGAATCACCTCCCTTGACCTGCTTGTCGGTCATGCTTTTCTTGATGCTGTCCAGGATAACGTTGGCCTTCTGGGCTGCAAGTGCACATTGCTGGCTTGAGTCAAGTCTCTCACCAACCCCCAAATCCTTCTTCTTGGGACTGCTCTCAAGCCATTCTCTGCCCAGTCTGTATTTATGCTTGGGATTGCCATGGCCCAGGTTCAGGATCTTGCACTTGGCAAGGAAATAGAAATGCATTTTACAGTAAAGTGAAGAATATGTAAATACTCACCAATTTCACCCTGTAGATCTTCCCCCAACTGGAGTGTGTTTGACCCTTCTAATTTGCATTTAATGTGTTTGGGTTCATCAGGAAGTGGCCTAAGTTAGCACAAGAAAATGTATTTATAATCATTTTCATCAAGCTAATCACACTAGAACACAGAACAAAGAATGCAGCAGTAACCATCCACTTGTGATTGGTTTTTTGGTTTTGTTTAAATTTACCCTTCCATGTATTAGAGCACCATAGCTGATGCACATAAAGCTTACATGGCAGCTTTTACCTCAAGTTTATCAGGTGCAGGCTACATAAGACTCCTAACAGCACAAAAGACAGCATCTTATTTGTAATAGCTTGCCTACCAGCATTTTACCACAAGTAAGATTTTACCACAAGTAAAGCACATCCCCAAAGTAACATACAATTGTCTATATATTAACATTCATATGTATATATATATATATATATATATATATATATATGTATGTATATATTAATATACATATGAATGTTAATACACATTATTACATATACATACATGTATACGTATGTGCATGTAATACACATATACATTATATACACGTACTTGCAAAGGTAACAAAGTCTTGCTATGAAAACACACGCAGAATTTCTTCAGGATTTGATTACAGCTAACATAGTTTTAAATTTTTTAGCCAGAGCACATTATAAAATAGGCTCTTCAAAATACTTTCTGGGGTGCTTTTTAAACAGTCCTAGCCTTTTTGTTGGTTTATTTAATGACGGTTAACATAAGTTATGAGCTGGCTCCCTCAGAACTAGCATCATTCAACAACTAAATTATGTGAGAATTAACTTATTCAAACAATAACATAATGTTTTTTACAAAACTTGAGACATTTAAAAATCATACTAGAATTACCCCCCATTAATTTGTACAACTACAACAGAATAAGCCCTGAAGAAGAGCTCCCTAATCTGAGACTGCCTTCCCCCAATAAGCTAAAATGTATAAGAAAATTAAACAATCCACTACTCTACTTCCTTGCAAGAAAAGTATCAATTCAGATTGCTTTTCTGTTCTTCATATAAGAAAGCAAAAAGTATAACTTTAATGAAACTTTATCTGCTTCTAACAGTGAAGCATCAAAGACATCAGTTTACAAGCTTTAAGCTCTGAATTCTTAAAAAATCAGATCCATCTCAAACTATACGGTAAGCACAGCTAACTGTTGAGACTCAATAAGTGATAAACAGGTGATTTTAAAGTTTGACTTAAAGTTAGTCACTTTTGACCAAGATACCAGATATAGGTATCTACTGCTAGGCTAGATAAATCTTTGGATACAAAACAGCAATGGTAACAATGTACTCTACAGTGATTTAGTTAACAACATGACTGAAAAAATCCTGTAAGCTAGCACTTGATTGTTGGTGTCTTCAAAAACTTTCATCTCCTTCAGTATAAATACAAATAGTTTAAAAAGTGATCAGGACTGGCATAAACAGATTGCAGTGGAATCCTTCACATAGTTCTCATTGTTCAAATGTTCTCATTTGTGAACTTTTTTGCTTTAACACTCTCCTGATACCAGATTTCATTACTTCAGCTTCCACAGAAAGATTTTTATATCCAACAGAACAGATCTATAACCCTTTCCTGACATAATAATTTACAAAATGCATTTTGACATACAAACCTGATTGTAAACGCACTCTCCAAAGACACATGGCCATCAAGGTAACTTATTAGACAGTACCGTACATCTTTCACTGATGTTGGTACTTTCACATCAGGTAACAATCCCTGCATCAACTGTTCTCTGTTAATTTTGGGTGTCCAGTTAACCTAAAATTATAATTGTTTAAATGAATCAGAAATTAAATTTATTAATGACCAGCAAATTACTACAACTGAAGTCATTCTAAACATGCTGAAGCAAAATAGAGGTAATGCCTTTTAAAAGATAAGCCAGAGCTCTCTGGCCAAAGACGCAAATTACTCTCAATATAAAACAAGCTTCTCTCACTGCACCTTCCTGAGTTAAGAAAGACCTGATTCAGAAAAACCTTACCAAAAAGTCACATACATGGTGAAGCTCTATCTTTATATTAGGATCCATGTACATACACAGACAGACAAAATCTTCACGAAAAGAGTGTCTATTCAATATTCCTAAAGCTGGGAAAACCTCAGATCTTAAAGTTAGAATTTTATTACTGACTTACTTTCTTTCCAGACTGAGAGCTGGAAACCACCTTTTTTCATAATGCTACCCTAAGCATTATTCTGCACTACATTAAATGTCTTGATCTCGTTAACAACACAATATTAATAAAATCATTTTTTCATGAATTCGTTAAGCAGATATTAAAGTTCCCAATAATACAGTCTTGAGGAATATTATTTGGAATGATACTCTGATGCCCAGGGATTTTAGAGAAGCACTAGATAATTCCCGCGTTATATACTGTTTCTTCAAAAATACCTGCCTTAATTTTTTCTGCCATAGCTGAAGTTATATGTATCTCCCTTTCTCCTTCATCATACATCTGAAATATAAGGTTGTGCATAATATCTCCAGCAACCCAGTTGATTTCATCCTGATGTTTAATTTGAATAGCTTTTTGTCCATTCATACTTAAGACCTGCAGTCTTGCAACGTGACTGCTTGGAAGAAGTTTAATCATCTTTTCCACTGGTGGCACATCTTTACAACTCTAAACATGGGATGGAAGGGAAAAAGAGACAAATGTCATGAAGATATCAAATATATATAAATTATTAAATATTTCCTTCATAATATATCTACGGCATTACTCTAGATTATTAAGTGAGAACAGTTGTCCAAATACAAAGCTAGCTTAACTTGTCAAAAGCGAATAAAAAGAATATGCCAGAACTGGAACTGATGCTGCTTAGAAAATGCTTTATATATATTACAGTATTTTTTGAACAATTTACAAAATATTTATTTAAGACTAATCCAAAAAAACATGCCATGTACATTATCTTACCACATTACTATTTGTTTACACCATTTTCAAGGTAAAATGCTGAAAGTCTTATTTTCTTCTGCTGTGTGGCTCTCCTGATTACCAGAGAGCTGGGATATTCAATAACATAAAAAAATAAAAACAAAAAACAAACAACATCTAGACCAACAAGCTTAA
Organism: Lagopus leucura; assembly: GCF_019238085.1. Lineage (NCBI taxonomy): Eukaryota > Metazoa > Chordata > Aves > Galliformes > Phasianidae > Lagopus > Lagopus leucura. The sequence goes on from NW_024962263.1 coordinate 43,978,116, forward strand.
AGACTGAAATATTCATTTCTAACCTTTAGAAAAAATATATGCAATATCATTTTCTCTAAGGTTTGGGAAACATTTTATTGTGCTTCTTCTGGCTCTAAAATGTTCATGCAACAAAGGTAATTTCACAGAAGGAATCAGCAATTAAACTCTCAGAAATAATGCTTAGTTCTGAAATACTAAGTGTGAGAGATGAAGAAAAATGGAATTGCTTTGCCTTTTTATGGCTTACTAGAGATGAAAAAGGACAGATATGATTCTCAGACTTATGGAATTAAAATAGTGGCTTTTAGAAGCTAAGTTAGTTTACAAAACTTTGGTTTAAAAGCAAGACAATATAGTAAATACTTTCCAGTCTTTTCCTCATCCAAATGTTCTGATCAATACTTACAGGTATTTCAATCCTTGCTTTGAGCATCTGGTCTTTCTTTATATTCAGTACGTGTATGACTGGGCCAGTTAAAATGTTTGTTCCTGCATTACTGCAGTCCACAGAATACACAGGTAGGTTTGAAGCACCTAAAAACTATTTAAAACATACAATTAAACTTCAGGTTTCTTTTGCAGAACTAGAAGAATTATTCCAGAAAATGTTTGTGCAACTCCAGAGCTACATATGATTATTTGCAGATTTTTTTTAGTTTTCATCAAATCACAAAAAGTAATGAGAAAGAGAAAGTGTTTTTATTTTTTTTTTTCCCCGTGTGATAAAGAGGTGTATGAGAGAAAGGAACAATAGAAAAATTTACTATCTGTACCATTCCTTTATACTTTATACGAATACACACTAGCCTCTTTATCCATTCAGGCAAAACATTCCATTTAGTTAATAAAGTTGATAAGTTTTCTAAAAAGAAAAAACACAAACCACCCAAGTGTTAGATGCGATACTTAAAAGTCTGTTTAATCTGTCACCACACTACTGCAGACCCACTTTAAAAGAACAGAATGTATGCTTATAAAGTAGAAAAGGAAAGAAGATTGTACTCTGTGAAAACCATTTTTATGGTTTATCTGTCCATGCTGGACGACTGATTTCACTGTAATTAAAAATTTACTTTCCTGAGCTAAAAATCAAACAAATAATAAAAACTCTTCTGTCCAAAACACTTAGATCTATAAAAGCACAGCAACATGCACATTTTCTGATTAGTTTAAATGCTTACAATTATTATGTTATCACTATTCCTTAGGCAGCAGACTTGCATTAGCAGCAAACTTGCATTTTCATATTTAAGCAAATTAGAAGTATATTGTCTGAAGTTTTTTTTCCTCCCAAAATGTATTTGAGCATTGTATATGGAAAACACAATCTAAAGCATCTTAAAATCATAGTTATGTATCATCACATCATTTTTCTCTTCCATTTTTATGTCCAGGTTCCTACAATCTTGAAACTTGCTGAATGAATCAAAACGGACGATGCAAGGAAGCCACAGGTGGGGCCATAAGGCTACAGACATTCTAAAAGCACTATTCAAGATGTTAATTCTGTCCATATGTCAAAGTAGGTTCCTTTCCTAGTCCTTTTAAAGTATCAAATCCTTATGAAATACTATAAAATACAATTTACCTTGCAATGAACTATCAGTTTTGGCTGTGCTGTTATATTGCCTGATTCATCCAACACTTCAACCTGAAAGGGGAAGGCTGTACCATTTTCAATCTTAAGAATTTCAGAATCTGGTTTTACTTTCAATTGATACGGAGGGCCTGTAAAAAGAACAATTGTAGAACAGTGGTTATACTTTAGATAACCCACTAGACTCAGTTTTTGCTATCTTGAAAAGCATTTTAAAGCCAAGATACCAAAAGATACCAAGATATCTATGATAACAAGCCAAAAAGCTTCTTGATGCTGTCTGTCCGTTAATACGTATCACCTGCCACTCTTTGGGAAAAGATGAGCTTCAACACATGCAAGGTGTAAAGACAGTGCAGTGCTGTCTACATACTATACCAAACCACATTCTTAAAAAGAACTTGAAACTTTCTCCTGACGTGAAAAACAAAGATATTCATGTTGAGCTACGTGAACAATCATAACACGCAGCAGTTTCGTTACGAAAGCCATCAGAGCTACAACTTACATGTAAAGAAAAGCATAGCAGATTTTTATGGCATTACTTCAATAGTAAAGTGAAGCTATTAAAAGAGATCTATCCCATCAACACACAATTAGTCTTATCAATTTTAAAATAAGAGAAAGAGGTCATAGATTTTTGTATGTCTAGACTGACAAAAGCAGAAGCTTCTCATAAGGAATGAAGGTGCCTTCAGCCTAATGTAAACAATTAAGCAATACAGTCTATCTCAAGCCAGTTTGCTCCAAGTGACTGTTTCTACATGAAGCCTTAACGGCCCAAGTAATAATGAATAATGGAATAAATAGTGCCTTGTTGGTCTAACAAAGCTTGAAATACACATATTCTCAACAAAATAAGAAAGGTAGTAAGAAAAATAAAAAATAAGAAATAAATAGAAAGGTCAAAAATGAACCTTCAAACTACTGTATATGAATTAAAAAGCAAAAACTAACAGTAAAAAAAAAAAACAACAGCCACAAAAGCAGGTTAAAACGGATAACTGTAATGACGTACAGAAATCTTCAGTATCAAAGCCACCCACAGAACAATAAATCTGGTAAGGGTGGTGGAGCTACAGAGCTCAATATTCCTCTCCTGTGTTACAATAAAGTCAATGTGTAACACGAAAGATCTCGAACTAAATCCCGACTGCAAAAGCATCCCCTTCCTTTGTTGGGGTAAGAAACTGCAGGAGAATTTACTAATTCACAACATGACTTCTACAGTGACAGCAGGTCAGTGCAAGTTAGCACAATTTAACAGGCTTGTGAACTTGTGAACGATGAATAAGATTGAGAAGAAAAAAATATAATTTTGTTCGTTCAGAGGGGCTAGGTTATAAAAACATATTAAAAAAGTTAATCTCAAGCAGGTAAATTTCAGCTACCGGAACAATGGACAAAACTGGGCTGCCAAGATTAACATGCTCTTAGCTTTATTTAATTTCAGCAATCACTTCAATGAGTCCAAATATTCTCATTGAATGCCTTATTAAATACCTAACTCCTTGTGAGAAGAAACATTTTATTAATAGTTTCAGAACAAAGTTCAACACAAATTCACCAAATATGTAAAGGATTCTTACCAGGCTGCAATCTTATTTTAAAAATTTGTGTGTCTTCTTTCAATCCAGGAAGAGTAACCTTCAGATTAAAGTTCTAATGAAAAGAATATTTTTAGTATTAACCATAAACAAAATCAGATCATAAACTATTTCATAAAATGATGTTAATCCATATAAACGTTAATTTCAGAGATCTACACAAATTTTTTTGCAGTTACATCAATCAAGACTTATCCACTGCACTAGAATCTGTTTTGTCACATTATTACTCCCAGAGATGTGAAACTCAGGGTTTGCAAGATAAACTACAAGGTTCTGAAGCTACTATACGTTGTGGTTTTTGTTGTTGTAGACAAAAGCATTCTGTCTACATACCATGTTGTGGTAGATAAAAGCATTAAAAAAAAAAAAAAGTAGGCTTAAAGAAAAGGTCTGCAAGCTCTGCGTTCACTATTCTTTAGCTGATTGCCAGTAGAAAGGCACCACATTTGGAATCCATCTCACATTTGAATAAGACCATTAGAAATACAACTGCTGCTGCAGAATTCCAACCCTAAAATTCATATTCACAAGACAGCTAGAAAATGAAATGGTCTGCTCAACAGTCTTGAAAGCACTCATTTAAAACTGGTTGCACTGCAAATACAAGATTTTCATGTATTATAAATTTGAGAACATTTTGTTGCAACTCATGAAGCACCATTCTTTCAAGTTCAGAAATACTGTTGCTGTACGGTTTTAGTTTCATAAACCTGGTCTATGTCTTTCATATGCCTAATAACAATTTGTAACATTAACAGCCTGTTGCTAGAAAGAAAGCGATTGGGCAAATTTTTTTGGCCTGCCAAGGAAGAGAAGCAAAAGGAGGCCTAGGCCGATTCCTTGCAGCAATATTTTAAACCAATTTCAGTATAAGTTTGAACTAAGACAGTTGAATCAGTATTTTGAGTACACTCTACCATAAATGCAGTGTGATTGCCCACCCCTAAGGCAGTGTCACCAGTAGAGCAAAGCTGTGGGTACAGCCATAAGAAATCATGAGAAAATATCCAAAGAAAGAGCAATTGCAACTTGTTTCTTAAAAATAATACTTCAAGTTTGAATTCATTAGCATACCTTGCCCTGGCAACTATTTACACAGCCTTTAGCAGTGACACCCTTAATGATGCAATTTGCTCCTGCAGTTAACTCTTCATATTGCAAAGTCAATCCACTAAAAAAAGAAACAACAATAACGACAAAAAGAAACAAAAAACAAAACAAAACAAAAAAACAGAAAAAAGCAGAACCAATTTAAAAAATGAACAGAGTGTTTGAATTCTTCAATAAGATTTTCCACTAAGATATATACTAGATACTTGCAGATATCCCTATGGCAATAACAACAAAAATAACAGCCAACTAATGTTACAAGTATACATCACTCAGACAAAACACAAAAAATTGCTATAATGTTTACAAGAAGTACAACAAAAATATAAAACGCTCCCCACCCCTAAAAAAATTCCAAACCCAAACCATCAAAAAAGGATGATGAGATAATTGAATTACCTAGCTTCAAGAATTGGTTTTATCTCATTTGTCAACTGCGTTGCATGACCAAACTCATCCTGCAATTCCAAAGGAATATTAAAAGGTACTCCAACCCGAAAAGGAAGCTCCAAAAGACCCACTGAAAATTTCTCTGCTTTGCCCTCTAAGAGAAAATAACAATACATTTTTAGAAGTAATTATGTATGTTCATGGGCTTTTTCTTAGTTAATGCTGCAGTTAAAACATGTGGTTTTCAGCCTCAAAGTAAATAAACTATTTAGAAATATTGTTGTAAATAAAATCATGGTTTATAATTTTCCTTTAGTTGTAAAACTCATTTATGCAAAAAAAAATTTTGTCCTACAGCTACACCAAATTTGAGAGATGAAGATGAGTCAGCATTATTTGAAAAAGAATCCTGAGCAAATACATAACTATCAAATACATAACTATCACTACCTACAGATTAAGTTATCAGCAAATGTATTTCGCATCAGATAAGAGAAAAATCACAAGGGAAGGGAAAATACGTATTGGCCAAAGCTACTTGAACAGTAACAATAACTAAGAGACTTCAACATTTCAATATTATTTAGAATTTCAATAAAATTCAGAACCATATGATAAAACCATAAAATGCTTTGACAGAAAAACAGTAAAAGAACTTCTGTATTGTCAGTGTGATTAATTAGCAAAAGAACATGTGCTGAATTAAGAAAGCAAAACCTACAGATTAACTTAAGTAGTTCAGTTTTAAGAGTATTTTTGACTACTTTTAGCTTTTAAGCCTAGCAGGAAGAAATGTAATCAATGAAAAACACCTTACTGTTAAATAAAATACTTTCAAAGAGCTGGTGATTTCTATTCACATTTCAATTCTTCTGGTCTGAATTTTCAGAAGCTACACACACATAAGGTTACATAAAAATTAGTTTTTCAAATAAGTATTTGGAGAATTTATGGTTGCTTTGAAACAACAGAAAACAAGGCCAAAAATAATGACTTCAAATAGTCGTTTCTCAAGATAGAAGATACGAAAAAGTTCAAGTAATCTCAATAACAAGTTAAAAACTAAATTCAGATAGCCAATACTTGCTTTTTATATCTCTTATATAAGAAGTACCAACTTATTAAGTTTTTAGATTTTTAGAGTTTATATTTGTTTCCAACGAGATCTGTTCATTTAATTTTTTTTATGACTGAAGTTACCATTAACCACAGGCTGCTGTGCTGTGGGAAGCCACAATACCATCGAAAAATATTTTTTAAAATACGAATGTAGTTCTGCAACTTCTACTATTTGCTTTTTGTTTTAATAAATAGCGATTAAGAAGGTTCTGTATTCATTTATAGAAAGTTTTTCCTTTTTCTTGGCACCTCAGGATGCTGATTTCCCAGAAAGCATTTGGGGATTTGTCCACTAGTGTACTCCATAGGAGCTTACACGCATATGAGGGAGGTCACAGCCTGCTTAAGCTCCATTTTGTAGACCCTGTGATTCCTTTTTTGTCATATTGTTCCAGGCCCTTTGCTTGTCAATCCTGTTTAGCAGCTCCTCACAGGGATACTGTTAACTCTCTCCCCCCCCCAGCTCTTTCCTAAGTTTAAATTCACATTGTTTTTTACCACCTCAGAAAAAGGAAACAAAATTGCTGCATGGCAAAAGAATTGAGGAAAATTTTTCCTTTCAAATTGGAGAGCCCAAGCCAAGGGAAGATCTGTCTTCGTCATGTATGTATATTGCTGATGTTTTGATTACATTTGTATGTAAGCACTGTGTGTATATATACGCATATACACACACACACACATATAAAACAGAATAGGTCTTCATGATAGGATTAAACAGGGGATGAACAATACAGAGTTAATGATTTTTTGCAAATTAAATTAAATTTAGCAAGAAAATAACAGAAGATACTACTTAAGATGAATTAAAGGAACCAAAAGTACAGAAAATTGCTTTAAATCCTATGAAATATTAGTTAGAAGTAGTATACTCCTTTATAATTATAATTATTATTATTATTATTATTATTTTTTTTAATTTCTGGAGAGAAGTTAGAACCTTAAAGCAATTATCTCTCTCAACTAAAACAAAAATAACTTGGATACATAACATACTAAACAAACACAAAAAGTAAAAGAAAACTGGTGTGGCTGAAATTTCTTACCTACAATAGCAAATTTAAATGTTTTAGATGGCAGAGGCCTTCCTGCGTAAGTGTCTGCATTACTTTCGTTTAAGACTACCTGCAGCTTCAAAGTATAGTTCCCAAGTTTCTGAAGATTCTCTAAAGGAAAATCAAAATAAGTTTATAAAGGAAAAAAAGGAGAATTATGAATAAGCTGAAAACATCGCAACTATTAACTCACCCATTTTTTTAAACCAGTATGGCCATTTTCCTCCATGCTGACTTATATGAGAAATTATTTCTTTATTCCCAGCAGGTGCTGAAAAATAAACACTTAGCTACACATATTTGCAGATTACACATAATTCTCCATCACATAAAAACACGTCACTATCAAATCTAAGAAACATAAATTCAGCTTCACAATAAATCACATTAATCACATCTTAAAAAAAAAGTAATTAGAAAATCTAATTCCACATCTAATCCTATTTTAATTCAAAACTTCAGACACATTAAATGGAAGTAATAGGTTTGTAAACTTGCATTTTATTAACTCTTTCGTTATACGCTCCCTGTTAAGTACTTCAAGGCTGTGCCATCATCCATACTAACAACTGATCAACTTTAGATTAAGTACCTCAAATGGGAGTAATGCTAAAAATAAGTTGACTGGAAGTATATTTGAGGAAAATAAAAACATTTGGTTTTTTGCACCAAATTATTTTATCTTCTTTATAGACATATCTGCAGCATGAATGCACAGCCAAGAATTAAAATAATGAAACTCAGAGACAAAACTTAACAACTGGTGCTATAGCCTCAAAGACATGCAGGAGTAACATTGTTAAAAACTTCTCAAGAAGCAATAATGTATTTGCTTTTCAAATATAATTTGGAATAAATGTAGAAGGCAACTACAACAAGACTATACAGAATAAAAAGAAATGTAGCTAAAAGGTATATTTGATTCTGTAGGTAAGTGCAAATAACTGTAGGTAAGCACAAATAACTGTTTCATATCCTGTTCTTCTATCAGTTTGTATACATAAAACAAAGCAACAGCTACCTGCTCTCTTAGATTCTTTCTTTGAATGTGTAATTCTGGAAGATTAGGTTTTTAGAAAAAGTTCTGATTTTTTTTTTTTTTTTCAGTAAGAGAATTTAGAGGGTTTTTTTACATATATTTACAATTTGTAACAATATTTGTACAGATTTTCAACTGTGGCAGTCATTAACACTGAAAAAAGAGAATTTCTCAAGTGCAGATTTCATACTGCAGTGTCAGCTGCCATCAAGCTAAACAAAGTGTTTATGCATTATGCAAGATGCACACTTTGAAGATGCTCACCTTTCTTCTTGTACTGTCCCACTGTAGATCCATAATCCAAGGGGCAAATTTACATACAGGGTAAATTTCTTCACTTCTACTGTGAAGAAGTATAATATTCTGTGCATACCGATGCACAAAAGATGACAACAAAAATGATGGGTTCTTGAAAGAGAGCTAGTGAGAAGACCTGAGCTTTTAAGGCAGGAGTGCTATATTCTGATTTGCTCTGAAAGAGGAAACAACTCTAAGTTTTTTATACTTCAAATTTGCAAGTGACGTTCAAGTTAACATTGTTACGCACTAAACAAGCCTGGTCTCTACTTCTATGCAACACTCAGACATTAAATATCTGGATTTGAGGCAATGGTCATTTTGTGCAACGTGGCTTTGGATTGCTACATGAATCTCTGATGGGATACCGTCCTTCAAATTAAAAGCTGTGTTTGTCTACCAAACTCCAATATGTATTATATGTATATACACAAGCAAATATACTTCATGCACTTTTAAACAATAAAGGCTAATTAAAATAGGCTCAAGTACTTACAATGTAAAATAACTTTGAGTTCAACAAGAAGTTTCTTTGAACCTCCATGGCTGGTACCTGGAAGCTTTTGCATTGCTTCTCCTTTTTTGTTCAGAATTTCTATTCTTAATGCCCCTGTATTTAAAAGGAACAAATGAAGGATTTTTAAAGCATGCTCCCCCTACAAGTGACTGGAATTTTCTGTACATTTGTTTCTAACACAAATTAAATGGATATTTTTAGTATTCAGAAAGGAAAACAACTATACCTATTGGTGTACCAGCCAACCTTGTTTCATTTGGCAATAACTCATCTCCTTCAGGCCAAGTTACTGACAATTTGTCTGGAAGTCTAGTGAAAGACAGAAAGAACAGAATGTATATGAAGCTCTGTTATGGGAAAAAAAAAAGTTTGATAGTGTCCTTTCACTTGGAATAAATCTAACTGTATTTTTGTGATGCTTAAAAAATACTAAAACTCTTAGTATGAACTGCACAAGCAAGTCAACACAGTTCAAAGCTTACCTCGCCATTTCATCCTCTATATATTTTTTAACAGCTTTGTCAGACACAGTTCTGTCTAGTTTTGAGATTGGAACAGTTTTCATTTCAGCATACAATGCCTGAGGTTCCTGGAAAAAAAATTACATCCAGTTAAAAACAGACAGATTATAATACGTTAGAGAGAAAAATTTCTCTATCAAGGGACCAGAGAGATAAACATAAACATAATACAAAACACTATCAAATACTTCTTGATGACTCCACTGACCACTGTGCTAAAATTTAGAATTTTCAAAAGTTTTTGGAAAAAAAACAAACAAACAAACAAAAAACAAATCTTAAAAGGAAGTCTGATCTACGATTAAGACTACAAACTCCATAAGTATACCAGACATGAGAATCCTTTACACAGCTGTCTTACCAAAGCAATCTGAACCTCTCCACCAGTGGCAAATATATCCCCATCATGGTCTCCATACAAAAAAAATTTCTCAATACTTCCATAGAATATTGGAAGAGTCTTAATGGTTTTCACCTGCAAAGAGAAGATAACAACTACATTCAATACATTTATTCTGCATCAAGAGTATTGTATCTGCCTTCTATAGGGTTCAAACAAACAAAAAAAATTACATGAGTGAGCAAATAACTTACCAGCTGCCCAGTTTTGAATGTTTTCCCATCCCACTCTATTGAGGAATACATGGCCCAAGGGCTCTGCATTCTTTTGGATGGCAAATCAGTACGTGTAGTTATTCCTTTAAAGACTGTGAATTTTATCTGTTTGTCATATTTCTCATGACAATCTTTGAGCCACAAAGCAAATTCTCTATCAATTTTCATTCGTTGCTCCTATAAACAGATTACAAAAGAAATATATATAATTAATATATTTTTACATTTAAATCTGACAAACTCCAAAGTATGAACAATTTGAGGAGTACAGTGATACTGTACTCAAAAAACTAGATTCTACTCAAAAAACTAGATTCTTCAGCCTGTTAATGCTACAATACTTTCGGGCAGCTATGCTTTTATCACTTCTATGACAGAGAAGGTGTTTCCTTAGTGCTTATATACCTTCTATGACAGTCTTCCCACAAAAACTTATAGTAACTAAATAACATCGTTGATAAAGAAATAAAAGACTAAATCTTATGTTTTCAGATTTAAAGAGTCAGCTTCGCTACACACTGTAACTGAGAAAAGCATCTGCCACAAAGTTCTGCAGGAGTGTCTAAGGCTAAAGTTCTTTAGAAACAGAAAAATAATCAGTGACATGAACAGACTGTCACAATATAGATTGTGACAAGCAATAATATAGATTCAAATAATCACCTGTCCATTGAAAATTCTTGTAAACAGTGTATTCTTGTCTTTTAACTTCAGCTCTAGATCCATGAAAGTGAGTTTGTTCGTGCTGACTTGAAACTTATCATTGGTAAACAATGTACCAGATATCCTGTTGTAGCATTCAATTGGTGCCAATCCTCTCTTCTTTGGAGGAGCACACCAGTCAAAACTTAAAAAGAAAAAAAGATGGACATTAAAATCCTTTTCTATGCAAATAAAGGTGTTTACATTCTCGAAAGAGATTAGTCTACACTGCAGAAACTGATTACCACTTACTCTTCCACAGTTGTGTAAGGAATTAATCTTCCATTCCAAAAACATTCGAAAATAGGCCTTTTTCCTCTGGCACCCTTTTCTATTATTAGGCAGTCATCGTCATCATCATCATCATCATTTAATCCTTGATTTAGAAGAATACATATGAATAACATCCTTAAAAAACCATTATAATATCAAACAACACAGCAGTTAAGGATTATCTACACTTTTTACATTAGACACATAGCAGTGTATGATACCAAGTTGGATGTCAGATTTTTCTTTAAGAAATACCAAATAGAAAGTGTAAGGAAAATTTTAAAGAGGGGATGGATAGTTCAAAATTTCAAGTATAATTTGAATAAATAATACTTTACCACCACTTACTGTAAAGCCTTGTTTTTCTAGTATTGTAAAATCTCATCACTATTAAACTCATAATTTATTTTGTTAAAATAATTTCACATGGTGGTGATTTTTTTTTTTTTTTCCCAACACTTAGTATCTGAAATCAAGACTGGATAAAACAAATCTTATATTTAGGACTTATTTTATATGTTGTTCACTGCAGTATTCTGGTACTAATGTGTCCTGAATCGGCACGCTCATAGCAAAGATCTAATAGTTAGGAAAGTGGAAATGTTTCAACCAGATTTCATTTTCTATTTGTAATTTAACAGCAGAGGGAGCTACGTGAAAGATGAGTATTTACATGTGCAAGTTACCACAACAGCCAACGATGGCAGGTACAGTTCTATCACAGAATTGATGCTTCAATTTAAATGTTTCTGTTTCATTAAAACACTCAGAGTAGTAGGACTGTCTGCAGTAGATAACCTTGTCATCAATAAGCATTATACTCACTTGGAAAACATGGATCGTCAGGGAATGTTTCTTTATCATACAGGAAAGGATGGTATCGGATTATTCCTTCCACTATACCATCTCCATCAACAAGTGCTTTAAACTCGAAACTATCTGCTGCAGTATTTATATACAGTGTCTGCATATCATCTTTTATCTCTCTAAGATTGATAATTTTTGGTACTTTTCCTTTTTCAAACATAGAAATCTAGAAAAAAAAACCCAAAGCAAGTAAATTTTCCTTAAACCAAACACCCACAGTAATCAGAATTTCTGACACTTTTGTTAACTACATTAGCAAAATAAATTAGTTAATGCACTGCAATGATAAATAACACTGTTTCAAAAGAATTATATTGCACGTGTATCTTGAAAGATTGCTATAGTTCAAAATAAAGAGAAACAGGCACAATATTTAACAAGTTGTCACAAAAGAAGAATTTTTAAAGATAGACATGAAATTTCTTACCTCAATGTCAATGTTGTTGAATGGGCTTACACCTTTTGTTACAGCTTTAGTTTCATTTCCTTTTGGTCCATGAATATAATAGTGATAGATATGCCTGAAATACATTTTCAATGAAAATATGTTATAAAAAATTGAAATTAGAAAAATTGAACATTATAGATTAAAATATTCTGCTTCTTTTTATTATCTTATTATTGACTCTATTCAACTCAATGAACAAGTATACCTGGTACAGACTGAATGCATCAAGGAAAATAAATGCACCTGCAAGTGTTACATCTTGTTACATCTCCTTGCTTCTGACATCCACCCCACTAAATGCATCCCCAGAAGAGATCTTGGCTTTCACACCAAAGCTCCTTGTACTCTCACTGCTCAGGACTTTAGAGCAGACTGGTGTGCCCACACTGCTCAGCAGTTTCTCTGCACCCCTTCCACAATTTAAAAGGTGCTCTCATGGCCTTGAAACATCACAGTTTTGCAGGTCAAATAGTAAAGTTATGAGATTAAGTTGCTATTCTGACAGCTATAAAGTTATTCACAACTAGACAACTAATACTTGCACTAATAATGTAATAATTGCACTGAACAGACTAATAATTAGATGGATAACTATTTAAAAACTATCAAGTCACACTGGTACTGATGTTTATAAACATCTGTTTGGATTGACAACTTTCTCAGTTGTGCTAGTTTCAGAAAGAAACAGGTAAGACTAATTGGGGCATTGACAAAATATCCATCAAGTCTTAACACAAAAAATGGAATGATTAAATACAAAAAGTAACTCATAATTCTCTGATTTGATTAGTAGCTTTATTTTAAATCAAACATAAAACACCAACTTACGCCAGCTGCCTTGTCCAAAGATGAAAGTAGTTTTTCAAGTATTGCATATGATCTGGTTGAACACCTGTAATGATAACTGCTGTGAAACTCTCTTTATCCCTCTCTTCTAATATTAGATTATGAAGAAATCTTTCATCATCATTTGTAATGTGAGTAGAGTCAGATGGCTACAAAAAAAAAAAAAAGAGTAAAATAGGAAAAGAAATGCAAACTGAATTTCTGAACTCACATCTGAAAGGATTAAAGAAAACAGAACAGAAAGAGAATGCAGAACACACGATGCTAAGAATCACCAAGGATTAATGCTTAAAACAAAAGCTCCTAAGTTAAATTCAAAGAACTCAGAATCCAACATCCTTGATCCGGTTCATTTTCAATGCACTCATCACAGTGTTTTAACTGTTCACTTTACAAATGCATTCATGCTTAATGTAGCCTTCTGAGATGTGAATTCTCAATCAAATTCAAACGGAATAATCATGCACAAAATGTATTTTTAAAGCACATCATGACATTAAAAAAAAAAATCTTAGTTTTTAAATGGATAGTCTCCTTCTTGAAACAGAACTTGATGTGGAAGAAACACTCTATGGCTGTGAAATGTAAAGCACAGCATCAGTTCCAGCTGAAATATCACAGACAAATGAAGTTCTGATTGTCTTTTCCTGGATGGATGCACTTTACTCATAGCTGCACAGAAATGAAGTGGTTGATACAATGTTTCATGCAGCATCAGGAGATAATCTTTTACATTTGCTTCATCCAGAAAAGAAGATACTTTGAATACAACTGAGATCTTTGTAGCGATTTCAAATGAAAACTGATAGTTTTTTCACACTGTAGTAAATGCAGCTTTGTATCTTATTTTCCAGGAAAGCAAGAGTAACAGTAACATGTCACTGAGCAGGTGGAAGGATACAACTCTGAGCTAACTGTAGGTAGCAAAATATGTTAGTCAAGGGTGCTCTGTTAAGGCTTACTTTCTCCATGGAACTAAAGAGATTTCCTTAACATACAGGATTATTTAAATAGCTTTCACCAAACTACCACAGCATATTCCCCTATGTTCATAAGATCACTTTCAGATAAAAAGACATTTACTTAAAGGAAGAATAAGTAGTTAAGAAAGGTGCCTGGTATACATAAAAAAATGATCAGCTGGTGTTCCATCAGTACAATCTCTCTTAAGAGTTGTACCTTTTCTTCTAGAATACCTTCAGCACGATATTAATTTCATCTCAATTTCTTTGCAAAAGTAACTTCCTTTAATAACACAACGCTTCAAATATGCAATTATTCTTTAAAGGCAGCAAATCCTTACAACTTCTTTTCCTCCTTCTCTTACTTTTTATTTAAGCTTTACTTCTTCATGTAGGCCATGAGGACTTTTCATTTCCATTTTCAACTAAATAGATAATTTCTTTTACAAAATTAGCAAAGATCTGTGACAGTGCTGGGTTTTGTTGGACTAGTTGGAGTTTTTCCCCCATATGCACAGTAGTTCTACTTATTTCTACACAACGTGAAGTATTAAGTAGTATTTCCCTAATTTACTTTATAATAAATCAGAGAGCAGACATTTTTCTTTATGTTTCACACATGACAAAACAAACAAGCTTTTAGATATATTTAGATATTTCTGTAAGATGCGATGTCAAACTGTACAGAATTTTTGTCCTTACAATCATAATGAAAAGAGAAAAAAGAACATACAAAAACATGTCTACCATAAATTGTCAAACAAATTTCTCATTACTTCCTTCTACATTACAACCTGCAGGTGGTGCAAATGATAAAAGCACACCCCCCCCAGATTGATGTAACAAAAAGTCATGTTAGCCAGGAAAATGCTTTCCTTTAAAACTGAGAAAGCATTACAGCTACTTACCTTTCTGTTTCGAATGAATCCACAATATATTGCTTCTTTGTTTCTCTCTTTCTTTTCAAAATCCTCTTTGGAAAGGACAAGTTCATGTACATCCTGAGAATCCGCAGGTTTGCTTATCATCTGTTTGCATTAAGAAAAAGTATTTAAGATCAAAACAAGGATTAAAAATGAACAATAAAGTAATTTAATGGCACAATAAAAAGCTAAAATAATAACAATCTTATCATGTAAATATGTTTTAAAATAAGTTTTAAAGACTGATATCTACTTACTCTGGCAGACTGCCCTACGAAGAACACTGCTTGTTTACCTCCAACTCCAAAATATGAGATATCACTATTTAAACTACGAGGCACTGGCAAAGGGCGAACATATCCTGAATGATCGCTGAAAGTGAAAGTAGATTTAATAAATTTTCAAGCCAACTGTCATTAAAAAAAAAAAAAAAGTAAATAATTGATGTTAATAGCTTGCATTAAATTCTTCTTGCATTTACTCTGTTCAAATATCCTTCATTTCAAAGATTACAATTTATGTGCCTAAAATCGATTTACTTCTTTTTTTAAGGTAAAAGATAAGATGTAGATGCATTCTCCTTTCCTCTTTAAGTTACCTTATAAGACATTTCAGCCCATTGTAGCAAACCAACCTTAAGTCAGTCACACATTTAAATCTTACCCAGTTTAAGCAAGCAATAGGACAAACATCTGTTCTTTATATTATAACAATAACAAATGAAAAGGTGTAGGTAAGTAACAAGTGTAATTTACAGCTATGCCCTCATCACGTTATCAACTCACAATTTAAACCTGTGACATAAAAATACATTTCTGCTGTTGCTGAATTCACCTGGAGAAATTTCAGAAAGCAGTGTTTATTTACAAATTACTGGATCAGATAGTCCAGAAATTATACATATCAGATTAAAAACCAAAGAAATCCAAACTCCAAGCCTTTCCATCTCTATTATCACTTTCAAGTGCTCCGGTACTGTTTTTCACTAATTTCTCATAGGACCAGTTATTTCTGATTGTAGTCATGGTGTTGACCTTCAGAGAATCCCATCCTAGGCTTTTAATGCATTTAAGAAGTGACTAAAGCTCAAGAACTGTACATAATTCTTGGCTTGAATTTTTCTTACAGAAGCATTAAGCCAGGTTCAGGCACAGTACAGCCATTAAGCCAGTACAGGCACAAAATTATTTGGGCACAGATTCTCTATTTTCTCTTTAAAACCTCTTTCATTTTAAAAAAAAATAAAAAATAAAAAAATCTGCATTCATTTTGCCTCTAGCCCTCTTCAATAAATACAGACATCTTCAGGTATAATTTTGCATTACATCGTACAATTAAGTTAAAAAAAAAAAAAAAAACCTAAACCAAAACCCTGTATTCATTATTCCTCTGGGAAACCAGTAGAGAAAAATTAGCAGAAGTTTCTCAATTTTCTACTTACAGGAAATACATATCCATTGTTATGTAATCACAGAATGACAGATTTCAGCTAAGTGTTGTTACAGAGATGTCTTAGAATGATATTCTACAAGCACCTGCAATTTTCCAGTTGTAAATACAATTATGTAATTATGATTCCAGTACATAAATATAATTAAAACTTTCTAACCTCTCAAAGTCACCTTGTCTTGTAAACTTTGATAATCTATATACTGCCCAGTTGTTAAGCTGTTTAGAAGTCATTCCTCTTCCATTATCGATCACAGCAACAGCTGGTTTTCCATTGGAGTCATCAAATAACTGTTTGGGGAAAAAGAACCACAAAAAACAAGGAGCAGCTTGGAAAACATCACAAAAAAAAGGGGGAACTACTAAAAATGTGTATTTCTGACTTACCAATTTAATCTGTATGCTTCGAATACCAGTATTTCGAGCCGTAGCTGATAGAGAATTGTCAATCAACTCAGCAAGAGCAAATGCTGAAGAAATTAAAGAAAAAAAATCACCCCATTAAAATCATTTTCTTAAAAGATAACACTTCAAAAACAGAGGCATGCTTTCAGTAGTTTCTTCTGGGTTATTAGGATAATACATTCAGTCTGTATTGGATTTATGTGGCAAGGCGCTGAGTGTGGTGGAGGGGGAAGGTGCACTGCACGGGTGGGCTCTTTGAGAAGAGCCATCCACAGGGATGAAGGTTCAACAGAGCCAAGTGCAAAATCCTGCACCTGAGTTGGGCTAATTCCAAACATCAGTACAGACTGGGGCATGAATGGATTGAAAACAGCCCTATGGAGGACTTGGGGATACTGGTGAATGAGAAATGAACTAGTAATATGTGCTTTCAATACAGGAAGCCAATCACATCCTAGGCTACATCAAAAAGAGCAAGGCCAGCCAGATGAGAAAAGTGTTTCTCCCACTCTGCTTTGCCCCTCTAAGACTCTAGCGGGAGTACTGTGTTGAGCTCTAGGAGCACCAGAAAGATGTGGAGCTGTCAATAGAGGAAAATGACCACAGGTCTGGAGCAACTCTCCCATGATGGTATTCTGGGACTTTTTGTTGTTGTTGGTACTTTTTAGCCTGAAGACAACTCTGGGGAAACTTTATAGGGGCCTTTCAATACTTTCAATAATAAAGGGAACCTACTTCTCTTCTCCTGGAGATATGCTTTCTTTCTTCAATATTTATGGAACAAATCAATCTGACAAAGATGCCACGATATTCTACATTCAAAACATACTGTAAAATGGGATGCTTTTATACATGTTGCTATTTTCTTCTGTTATTCAGATGCCTTCTAATAGTGAAGTTATGTACTTTTAAAATAGTATAACAACGACTTTTAACGTTGTCCTTTTGAAATTGATGACAACGAACATGGTATTTGTAAACACTACAAACATTTTCTACATGATGCAAAGATTGGCAGAACCTCTGTAGCACAACAGTGATCATAATGTGAAGTGACAGAACTGGAAAGTGCCTTTTACGGTGAACAGAGAGGAAATGGGAAACAAACAAACTGCACCAGTAACAAAAGGAAAACTGTATGTGTGCATGTATCATCCTTTGTGATTTCATAGCAGCATTGTGAGTCTTATCAAGATGAGCAATAAAGTTTTCCTGCCAAGGAGTGCATTTCAGGGCAGAGAACTGGTAGCAGCAAAATGCATGACTGCTTATATAAAGTGCAGGACTGAATTATTCCACATTCTTAAAGAATTTATGAGATTTAACAATTCCTTCTATGAAAACAAGTGTAGTTCACTGTAGTACTGATTGTAGTACTGTTTATTCAAGAACAGAATGAGTTGGACTGTCTGCTCATTTGAATCTTAATAAATTCTATAAGTGGGAGAAGCGAGGACAGTATTTCTACCTGTAACTTTTGCAATGTACACATTCACCTAGAAGTGCTTTTCTCACATTTAAGTAGTTATATCAATGTATACAAAAAAACCCACAGTATTTCACATAACGTGCAATTAAGTGGGGGGATCAAAACTAGAAAATACTGTGAATACTAGAAATGTACATGGTTCAGAAGGTAACTGGATACACTTACAGAAAACAGTAGACTGTTTATGCCTGTTCCAGGCATAAACTCAGAAGTCTCTCTATCACTTCTGTTATATCCCTGCCTTTCTGTTTTCATACTAGATCCCAGTTATCTGACACCAGCTGCTGTTAGGAACAAAATGAACTAGGCAGACACTGAGCCAAAAAAGTGCATTTTGGGGAGATGGATGGAAGGTAGTAAATGCAGGGCAGAAAGAAAGGGGGGTGACAAAAAGAATAGTACTTAAAAGTACAGTTGGTGTTTACAGATACTGATGAGATTCTTCTGAAAAAGAAATAGATGTGCGAAGTTCTGTGCTTAAGTCTTGATATTCATGTATTTTTCTAGACAATTTTGAGCACGCTGGGCTGGACCTAAATCATAGAATCACAGAATCCTTAAGAGTTGGAAGGGACTTTTAAAGATCATCTAGTCCAACTCCCCTGAAATGAATAGGGACATTTACAACTAGACCAGGTTGCCCAGGGCCTGATCCAGCCTCACCTTGAAGGTCTCCAGAGATGGAGCATTCACCACAA
This sequence comes from Lagopus leucura, assembly GCF_019238085.1. Taxonomy (NCBI): domain Eukaryota; kingdom Metazoa; phylum Chordata; class Aves; order Galliformes; family Phasianidae; genus Lagopus; species Lagopus leucura. The sequence goes on from NW_024962263.1 coordinate 43,997,030, forward strand.
TGCTGGGTAAACTGTTCCAGTGCCTCACCATCCACTCTGAAAAAGATATTTTCCTTATACCTGATCTAAATCTACCCTCTTTGAGTTTGAAACCATTTCCACTTGCTCTATCACAACACACCCTGCTAAAGAATTCATTTCCTTCTCTTCTGCAGTTCCCCTTTAGATACCAAAGGGCTGCTATCAGGTCACCACAGAGCCTTTAGCCCCAGCTCCCTCAGCCTGTTCTCATAGCAAAGGTGTTCCATCCATTGCATCATTTTTGTGGCCCTCCTCTGGACACACACCAACAGGTTCATGTCTCTCCTGTACTGAGGACTCCGTGTCTGGATGCAGTACCCCAACTGAGGGCTCATCAGCACAGAGCAGAGGGGCAGGATCATCTCCCTCATCCTACTGGCCATGCTGTTTTTGATGCAGCAGAGGATACAGATGGCTCTCTGGGCTGCAAGAGCACATTCCTGGCCCCTGCTCAGCTTTTCATCCACCAGTACCAACAGTTGTTTCTTGGCAGGGCTGCGCTCAATCATTCCATTCCCCAGCTTGTATTGGTAGTGGATGTCGCCTCAAACCGGTGCAAGAATGTGCATTTGGATTTGTTGAACCTCAAGACGTTCATGTGGGCCCACTACTCAAACCTGTCAAGGACACTCCAGATCGCATCCCATCCCTCTGGTGTGTCAACTGCACTACACACCTCGGTGTCATCGGCAAACTTGCTGTGGAGGCACGTGAGCCCACTGTTGATGTCAATGATGAAGACATTAAAGAGCATTGGCCCCAGCACCAACTCCTGGGAGATGCCACTCATCACTGATTTCCAGATATTGAGATATCGAGCCATTGACCACCACTCTCTGGACTAGATCTGCAGCCAGTTCTTTATCCATCGTACATTCCACACATCAAATCCACATCTCTCCAATTTGGAGAGAAGAATGTTATGGGGTACAGTGTCAAATGTCCAGATAAATGACACTGGTGGCTCTTCCCTTGTCCAGTGATGCAGTGACACCATCATAGAAGGCCAATAAGTTGATCAAGCTGGATTTGCCCTTGGTGAAGCCATGCTCCTTCTCCCATATCTCCATCCTGCCTTCCACGTGCCTCAGCATATTCCTGCATGACCTGCTTCATGATTTTTCCTGGCACAGAGGTGACACTGACAGGTTGGTAATTCCCAGGGTAGTTCCTTTTTGCCCTTCTTAAAAATGGATGTGATGTTACATTTTTTCCATCACCAGGGACCTCACCTCATTGCTGTGACCTTTCAAATATCACTGAGCATGCCTTGGCAACCACACCAGCAAATTCTCTCAGGACTCTGGGATGCCTCTCATTGGGATCTGTAGACTTGTGAATGTTCAAGTTCCTCTGATAATTGTGAACCTGATCAACGCTTTCAGTGGGAGAGATGTTGCTCCCCCAATCCTCTCCGACCAAATCAAACATTTGAGTGCTGCGTGATGAGCAAGGTATCAGAGAAGACCAAGGCAAAAAGTTATTAACTACTTTAGCCTTCTCATCGTCTGTTGTCACCAGCCTGCTTGTGATTACCACTCACTAGGGGCTGCATGCCCTCCTGGACTTTCATTTTCTGTTTAAGGTATCTATAGAAGCCTTGCTCCTTCTGGCATCTTTAGCCAAATTCAGTTCAAGCTGGGCCTTGGCTTTCCTGACCCCATCTTGACACAGCCTAGCAGCTTCCTTATACTCTTCCCACAGTACCTGTCTCTGTGTCCACTGCCTGTGTATTTTCTTTTCACTCTTCAGTTTAACCAGCCGGTCTCAGTTCAGCCATGCCAGTCTCTTGCATTCCTTTCCTGACTTGATACACTTGGAGATGGAGAGCTCTTGCACCCTGAGGAAAGCCTCCTCAATGATCTGCCAGCTCTGCTCCATACCCTTGCCCATCAGGAAAGTTTTCCAGGGTCTTCCATTGACCAACTCCTTGAGGAGCTGGAATTTAGCTTTCCTGAAATTGAGCTTCCTAATTTTACTCTTTACCTGTCTCACTATCCCTCCAGAGCATGAACTTAACCATAGCATGTATACATAGAAGTATATATTTAAAAAGTAATCACAGCTACAAACAAAATTTTTAGAGAAACCATAAATGGAAAGATTTTTTTTTTTTTACAGTAGAGGAATACAAAATGCTTTAAGTTACATATTTAATGTATGAGTTAGATAAAAATTGAAGAATATATAATTTAAGTAATACTTGTTCTCATTGGTAAAAGCTAAGCCCTGTAGAACCAGAGATGGAACAGTAGAAAAAAATTCTGTAGTAACTTGTATTAAAACTAGTCATCAAATTCAAACAAGTTGCATTTTAAATACAAGAGACAAAGCTTGATGATAACAATGATGATCTAAACTGATGACATTTGCAAGATTATCATCAAGATTAAAGTCATTTTACATCTAAAATACCCAAACTTCTTGCAGATGTATTTAGGTATACCTCTGTAAAAATGGCCGCATATAAAACCAGATTAAGTCATTTCTAAGAGAGCAATTTATTTAAAAAGCTTAGCTAAGTTTCCTTTTACAGCTAAGACTACATTTTTTTTTTACCAGCTACTACTGAAATTGCATTGTTCTTAACCACCACAGTCATATAAACATCATTAATGCAATATTATTTATACTTACGCAAAGGATTTTGCCCTTCACTGGCATAGTATTCATACATGCCACTTTTGACAAGTGTATCATAGTGGGGCAGGAAGTCAATTCGCTCCTTTGTTGCTGAAAGCAGGGTTTGGTCAACTGACTGTAGTAGATAAAGAGTAACTCCATCCTGAACAAGTTCTTCTGCAATGAAGACAAAATACTTTATATTTTGGAGAGTGTCCAATGTACTATCCAGTTTATCTAAAACAGTACATGTTTAGCCACAGATAATCTCCGTATTTGCTTAAGTACTGACAACTCAGCCTTCTGGCAAGAGGTCCTGATTAAAAAATCTTTGCATATTTCCAAGCTAAATAATGCAGGTTTTCTTTGGTAACAGCTATTTATGAGCCATTCCTTTCCCAATTATTTACAGAAATCATAATGGAAGTAGAAAATTCACTTTATATAGCTTTTATCATACTAACTAGCACTTGTTAAAAACTTTTTGTAAAATCCAATTTTGTAAAATTCTTGGCAAATTATTTCACAATTTTTATTTCCAGTTAATTAATGCATGTAATTGTGTAGTCACCATGTGATCTTTACAATCAATATAAGAGGTGCCTGTATTTATTTTGCTATCTAAGATACTTACTGAAGTTGTCTTCTGTAATCTCTTTTCTGTTTGTTGTGGTGATAACAAAGTTTTCATCAGAAGATATGTCAAATGCCTACAAAATTGGAGAAAATCTAGTTACGATCAGTTAGTCCACTAAATATTCAGATAAATGGAAATAACAATGGTCTTTCTACTAACTTTGCCAGAAAATTACTAAAAAGTGTTCTGACATTTTTTCCACATTAATTCAGAAGTAAAACACACTTCAATTCCGTGATTTGCTTCCTCAACTTAGCTGGAGTTCTTTGCTTTCTTAACTACTTAAACATTCAAGGAAACAAATAGAATTTTTAAAGAGGAACTCTCTTATGGGCAACCACCTTGGAGGCTGAAGAATAAGACTGAACAATTCTACTTCAGACTAACTAAAACATCAATACTAAATATCTAATGATCCATATTTAACTGCACTCTTAAGGCATCAAACCAAATGCTTATTATAACTGGTTACATGTGAAAATATTGTTCTCTAATTTTATCTGAAAAAATCTGAGCAAATTTCAGAAAATTATTTATCATTAAAACACTCCATTCTTCTACAGCTAACTAATTTACTACTTCACCTCTGAAAATGATTGAAATTTGAGGTTCAAGAAAAGATTTTTCATGGCACCAGAACGAACCCATTGACACCTGGTTACTTCAATGTTGGGACAGTGGGGCCAATATTCAGATAAATGGAAGATCTCCAACTGGGAAGCACTGATAAGAACTCATCCAGACAGAGGTCTGGATGGGGCCTTCACCCTCTGAAAGCAAATGCTATTAGCTCTAAAGGAAAAATATCCCCTCAAAGAAGATCTGTTGCCTGAGTTAAAGAAATGGACTATTAGAGAAAAAGGCATCCATTATTTGAGAGAATTTGCCATGATTAAAATGTTACACGACCCCACATTAATTCCTGAAAATCTACACCAAGAGCATGATCCTGAGAGAGTCAGGTATACACCAAGCCAAGTACGTGGCAAAAATTCATAAGAACTGCATCAGAAAAGTACATCTTTGCACTAGCAGGGATGTATGACAGAGGGCAAAGAAGACCCTTTTATTTGAACCAATAATTAGACTTTACGATTTTGAGCTATATTTAACCCCTCCACAAACATATATTTCAGCCATTTCAAAAGTAACTGAAAGACTGCATAGAATGGAGTGTAAACAAGAAGATACGATGGAGGAACTGTCTACCATGCTTCATCACGATGAACCTGTGGTGGCATCAGAGACACCTAATGAGGATCAGGATACTAGAACAGTGTACCTAAGAGGCTGACCAAATTGATTTCCTCCCCACCTGCATCATCCAGTATCTCAGCTATTAAAAGTAGACAACCTTCTGCTTGAGCAACTGACAACAGTAAGACTACATTGCATACTGCCTTTTGAAAATACCTACGTGAGCATGGAGAAGATATGAAGAAGTGGCATAAAGAACCCACTTCTATATTTCAAGCGTGGGTAAAAGAATTACAAGACAGATCTACCACAAAGGCAAACTCCTCTAAGAAGGTGACCGCTCCAGTTGCCGCAGGACAGGGCAAAAGCTCTAAGTGCCCTGATCATGACTCAGGGGAGGGAACAATAGAGGTAATAATTAGAGGCCCTGCCCTCAGATGGAAGGGGGGAAGGGAGGGGGGAAGGGATGACAAAGTGTACTGGACTGTGTGGATTCGATGGTATGGCACATCAGAACCACAGAAATATGAAGCACTGCTAGACACTGGTGTGCAGCGCAGTGCACTCTAACACCCTTAAGGGGCGTTAAGTCACTTAAGTCACAAATGGACAGAACTTATATTTCTAGAGCCAATGTGGGTTCCAAAGAGTTGACTGTGCTGGAGGTCAAAATAAGCATCACTGGTAAAGACTAGCAAAAGCATCCTATTGTGACTGGCCCAGGGGCTCCACGTATACTTGGTATTGACTATCTCAGAAGAGGGCATTTTAAAGATATCAAGGGGTATTGGTGCATCTTTGGAATAGCTGCTGCAGACAGAGAAGATGTTAAGCAGTTGTTTGTTTTGCCCGGCCTGTCAGAAAATTCATCTGTGGTAGGGTTGCTACAAGTAAAAGAGCAACAGGTACGAACTGCTGCAGAAATGGTGCACAGACAGCAGTACTGCACTAACACGGATTCCTTGTTTCCTACATGTAAGCTGAGAGTCAGCAAAACTCACTCACCTTTTAACAGCCCCATATGGTCAGTGCATAAAGCCAGTGGAGAATGGAGGCTGACAGTGGACTACCGTGGCCTGAATGAAGTCATACCCCCACTGAGTGCTGCTGTGCCGGACATGTTAGAGCTCCAGAATGAACGGGAGTCAAAAGCAGCCAAATGGTATGCCACCATTGACGTTGCTAATGTCTTTTTCTCCACTCCTTTGGCCACAGAATGTAGGCCAGTTTGCTTTTAACTGGAGAGGTGTTAAGTATACCAGGAACCATTTGTCCAAGGGGTGGAAGCCCAGCCCAACCATTTGCCATAGGTTGATCCAAAATGAACTGGAACAGGGCAGTGCTCCTGAGCACCTGCAGTATATTGATGATGTTGTGTAGGGCAACATAGCAGAGGAAGTTCTCAAAAAAGGAGAGTAAATAATTCAGATCCTTCCGCATGCTGGTTTCACTATTAAACGAGGCAAAGTGAAAGGACCTGCCCAGGAAATTCAGTTCCTAGATAATAAAGTGGCAAGATGGGCATATTGTCACATCCCAATGGATGTGGTCAACAAAATTACTGCTGTGTCTCCACCCACTAATAAGAAAGAGAAATAATCTTTTTTGAGTTTAGTGGGCTTTTGGAAAACGCATGTTCCAAACTATATCCTCATTGCAAGCCCCCTTTATCAGGTGACGAGGAAGAAGAGTAATTTTACACAGGGTCCTGAGCAGCAGCAGCAGGCTTTTGAGCAGATTGAGCAGGAGATAGCCCAAGTCATTGCTCTGAGGCCAGTACGGACGGGACAGCATGTAAAGAACATCCTCTACAGTGCTGCTGGAGAGAAAGGTCCCACTTGTGGAGTTTGTGGCAAAGAGCCTCAGGAGAGACCCAAGGCCGACCCCTGGGATTTTGGAGCAGAGCATACAGGGGATCCGAAGAGTGCTACACTCCAACTGAGAAGGAGATCTTAGCTGTTTATGAAGGGGTTCGGGCTGCTTGCAAAGTAAAGAAATGCAGCTCCTTTTAGCACCTCAGCTGCTGGTGCTCAACTGGATGTTTAAAGGAAAGTTTCCTTCCACCCATCACGCTACTGATGCTACTTAGAATAAGCGGATTGCACTGATTACACAATGAGCTCAGATGGGGAACCTCAGTCATTTGGGAATCTTAGACGTGATCATGGATTGGCCTGAAGGCAAAAAGTTTGGAACATTACCAGCAGAAGAAGTATCGCGTGCTACAGAGGCCCCACCATACAATGAACTACCAGAAAATGAAAAGAAATATACCTTGTCCACAGATGTATCATGTCGTATTGTGGGGAAGCATCACAGATGGAAATCTGCTGTGTGCATTCCTACACAAGTTGCAGAGGCCACTGAAAGGAAAGGATAATCAAGCCAATCTGCAGCGGTAAACGCTGTCCAACTGGCCTCAGATTTTGGTGAATAGGAGAGATGGCCAATGCTTAATCTTTACACTAACTCATGGATGGTGGCAAACGCCCTATGGGGGTTACAGCAGTGGGAACAAAATAACTGGCAACAAAGGGGTAAACCTATTTGGGCTGCTGAACTGTGGAAAGACATTGCTGCCCGAACAAAAAATATGGTTATAAAGGTGCGTCACATAGACGGTCATGTGTCCAAGAGTAGGGCTACTGAAGAACAACAGAATAACCATCAGGTAGCACGAGCCGCCAAAACTGAAGTGGCTCAAACACATTTGGACTGGCAATGCAAGGCTGAATTATTTCTAACCTGGTGGGCTCAGGAGACCTCAGGCCATCAAGGAGGAGATGCAAAATATAAGCGGGCTAGAGACTGAGGGGTGAACTTAATTATGGATGCTATTGTACAAGTTATTCATTGCTGTGACATATGCACGACAATTAAACAAGCCAAGAGGATGAAACCTCTCTTGAGGAAAGGGTGATGGCAAAAATATAGAGAGGCATGGCAGGTTGATTATGTCACCTTATCATGAACCCGTTATGGTAAGCATTACACGCCTACCATGGTGGAGGTAACCACTGGGTGCCTTGAAACATATGCAATACCCCATGCTACTTGCCCGAAACACCATATTAGGTCTGGAGAAACAAGTCCTGTGGTGACATGGCACTCCAGAAAGAGCTGAGTCAGAGAATGGGACTCATATCAAAATTCTCATGTAAACACTTGGGCATTGAGTGGATTTATCATATCCCCTATCATGCACCAGTTTCTTGTAAAACTCAATGATACAATGGGTCGTTAAAATCTACACTGAAAGCAATGGATAGCAGAACATTTATACACTGGAAGAAGCATTTGGTAGAAGCCATTTGGTTGGTCAATACTTAAGAATCTATCAATGGAGATAGTCCTGCGCAGCCCAGCTCCCTACATACTGTAGATGGAGATAAAGTCCCTGCAGCGCAAGTAAAGAGCATGTTGGGGAAAGCAGTTTGGGTCCTTCCAGCTTCTGGAAAGGCCAGACCTCTCCATGGAACTCTTTTTGCTCAGGGACATGGGTCCACTTGCTGGTTAATGCAGAAAAACAGGAATGTTCAATGTGTACAAAGAAATTTGACGGAGTGCAGTCAGTATTTCCATGTATATTATATTTGTGTGTGTGTTTAATGCATGTTAATTATTGTTTATTTACATATATTAAGCATGATGTAGTGATATAGAATGAGGTGTGGAATGTCATGGTTCTATGATTTCTTATTGGTATTTCACATTATAACATCATGTGCACTCAGAGTTAGAGTTAATGCTGCTTCAGACTGAGCAACTAAAACAGCAATATTAAATATCCAGATGGCCCACATTTAACTGCACTCTTAAGGTATTAAACTAAACACTTACTATACTCAGTTACACATGAAAATATTGTTCTCCAATTTTATCACATGTGAAAATCTAAGATTGCTTTTAGAAAATTATTTACCATTAAAACATTCCAGTATGTTTTTCTAAAGCTAACTAATTTGCCTCTGCAGTCTCCAACTTGTGATTATGTTTCTGTTGCTCTGTACTTTTTATTCTGTTTTCCACATGCCTGTCTACACACATGGCTCTACATGCCCTAATCTCTGCATCTTTGCATTAATCTCTCTATAAAAATAAGATATCAAATATCTGTATTTTTACTGCCTTTCCAAATCCTTGAGAATCAAGCTCTGGTGAAAGCCAACTCTTCTTGTTTAACTCTATCAACCTCCAAATACAGTGGTCACAATAACTACAAGAGCTTTCTCTTAGCTTGATCTTTCTCTGAAGTTCTCGCATTACATGTGGCAATTTACTATCACCATTTCCTACTGCTCTTTTTTCCTACCCTCAGTGCCCAAACTGCTGCTTAAAGTTGCATCACATAGGTTTGCTTTTTGTCTTTCAATTATCTTTTCTCTAGTTGTTAACCATGTGATTAAAAATACAGTTAGCATCCATCAGCAAAGTTACCAAAATACTTCAACTGTGGTCCTTGGTCAGCAAAGTAACCAAAATACTTCACTGTGGTCCTTGGTCAAACTGTCCCAATATCTACTCTAAAACGTAGAGAAAATTGCAAGGAATTGGCTAGAAAAACAACTACAGCAGTTTACTAGGAGCCATTTAACCTACCTGCTGAGCAACAGATACTAACTACACCTGAGGGTGTATAAGTGCATATGGCAGAGTGCTACAGAGGTGATCAGTGTGGGAGAGGGTCATGAACTGCCCTCAATCAGCCACAGCCCATACAAGATGGCTCTCAAACAGATGAGAACAACCCACTGTGCACCAACACTTGAAACACTCAAAAGAGCACATGGTGCTTCTGCTCAAACAAATTGGGGAACAAAAAGAGAAGACACCAGAAGCAGCAGAAGAGATGTATAAGAGGACACATGGCGGAAGCTCGTGTGAAAATTATCTGAAAATACTAAAAGCTTTTGCTGGTGAGAATCTATATTGGTTGCTCTGAAAATAATGCCTCATATTTATTTCCATGGGAAGTATAACATACACAAGGAACACAATAACACTGTTTGATGGAGGAAATTCTCAGCTGCAAAACAGTACTCATCAGCACTGGCACCACCATTTTCATCAGCGAAAAACAAGAACCTGCCTGCCATGCTGTAAGAATCTGGAACAATTTTTGACTCCAAGCTTGTTCAGTGGCACTCATCTGAGACATAGCCTACTCAACAAGTTTTTGGGGTCAATACTTACCATGAGCACAGTAATAAGAGAAGTATACAAGACTGGGCGACCAGGAGAAACCATTCTTGGCTGTTGCTCCTTTTGGCCATTCAAGCTGACTTATGGGAATTGTCTTGGAGGAGAGAACCACCATGCAGTCAATGGGCATATCTAGGAGCCCACCACACCACAATCGCATCAACTGCCGATTACCCAATGGAGGGTCATGTACTATGAACTTGCCCCTGACAACTAAAGAAAGCCCTGACAAATCAAACAGAAGTGCCCCGACAATCAACTGCTGCCCCTGGTAACCAACAGGACACTACAAAGAGGATAAAAACCCTAAGAATTCCAATGTAGAGGAGGATAACCCCTCCACTGAACTGCAGTCAAGCAGGTCAATGAGACATCACTGACCAACTTGCTTCCCTATGGAACGAGACATCTCTGCATTCCTGGTGGTAACTATTCCAGCTTTGTAAACTGCACTCCAGGATTTCTCTCTTTACTACTGCTAACTTCCCCATCTTCCCTGCAATCATTAGTTGCTTAGAATTTATAATAAATCATCAGACAGCATTTAGCCTCATTTGCCATCTCAATCTTCATAAGGGTATACATATATAACCACTTCCTCCAATAATAAGAGCAAAACACATGCTTGTAAAAAATCTGCACTAGTGGAGGTGACCCACTGCTTCACAGTTGCTATGATGGTGTCACTGCTGGGTAAATGTTGCCCACATAGTCCATCTCTCATTAGTCTGAAGAGATGGAAGTCAGAAGGAGCCAAATCTGGACTACACAGTGGGTGTGGAAGGACTGTCCAGTCAAGACTGGCAATATGCTCCACATTCTTCAAACTGGTATGGAGCCTGGCATTATCACGTTGCAAAAGAAAGGGTGCCTTCTTCTGTGAACTGACTCTGGAAGTTTTTGAGCATCCAGCTTAGTCAGCATCACAATGGAGCAGTCAGAGTTCACTGTTTGCCTGGGTTACAGGAAATTCAGAAGGATCACCTCCTTTCCCATCCCAAAAGGCAGTGCACATCACTGTACCCACTGAGAGCTGTGTCTTGAACTTTTTTTGCCAACAGGGAATTGACATGCCACCACTCCATGGATTGCTGTTTTCACTTCAGCTTGCAGTGATGACACCACGTATAGTCACCAGTAATGGTGCAATCCAAGAAACTGTCACCTTCAGTCTTATTCTGGCTCAATACAACCTGACAAACTTGCATATGGCGCTCTTTCTGTTCCTGTGTGAGTATGCATGGGAACCACCTAGCACAAACTTTGCTATTTTCCAACACTGCCACCATTGTTTGCAATGTACTGAAACCAATCTTCAGCTCTGTCACAGTTCCCTGATTGTAATCTGCTGATTCACAAAGGTGAGCTAAGATGACTCTTCGTTCCATGACAGCTGTGCATGGCCATCTGGAACGCAGCATCTCTTCCATATAGCTATCACCACTGCTGAAACACACCACCCACTGCCTCACAGTGCTCACAGTCACTATTTGGTCTCCATAAACGTTCAGCAAGTGTCAATGAATGTCAATGAGTGTAATTTTTTCTGCATAGAGGAATTCAGTGACACACCTTTGTTTCATATACACTTCCATGTCGGATGCCATTCTGTCAGACTGTCCCTCTGCTGCCATCTGTCACACAACAGGTAACAACAGGTAACAAACTAGTGGGAAGGGTCAATCTCTACTGCCATATCACCAACATCATAAAATAGGAGGAACTACCTTTGGAGCAGCCCTTGGACTTTAACCATATACTTTATTTAGTTATTCTTTGTGTCACTGTGGGGAAAACACTGTGATTAATGTATCTATAAAGCTGGACAAGACTTTCTGACTTTCTGCTTTTCTGATGCAACTCAACCACATCCATTAAACTTCAGATATACCAGCTGGTTACTGTCAGTACTGTCAGGGTGTTTAGCCATTTTCAAGTGACTCACAAAGCACCCATGTCAGAGTAGGGAACTTCTCCCTCCCAGCCTCCCAGGGCTTGACCTGTACAAGAGCAGAAGAAAACCGATAAGGAACATGAATAAGCACCAGAGAGAAACCTTAATGAATGTGGTCCCAACCTTCCAGAACACTGTTACAGATTTTGCCTCTGTATTTACTGTTTGCTCTGGAAATGATGCTAAACAATGAAATGTTCAATTTTGTGTGTATAGCATCATATCTTGGAGTAACATGGATAGACTTGATCACTGAAGGAGAAACAGCACATAAAGATACACAATCATTGATCTGCTTCTAGCAGTTATATCTAACGCTGGAAGAAGTATAGAATACTGAGTGTCATCTTGTCAAACTGTCTCACTAAAGAACAGCCCAGCAAGAAGTGACCTGGGGGTGTTCATGTCTGCAGCTCAGTGTGAGCAGAAGTGTGCCCAACAGCTAATAGGGTGAAATACATTATGGGCTGCAGCACAGCCAGCTGGTCAGAAGAGTGATTCTCCTGTTGTATTTAGTGATGGTGCGGTCTCACCTTGAATACTGTGCTCAGTATAAGACAGACAATAAAGTCCTTGTGAAAGTACCCAGAGGAAGGCAACAAAACAGATGGTCAAGGATATCGAGCTGCCTTGTCTGGAGAAGTCAAGAGGCAACCACACTGCTCCCTACAGCTCACAGAGGAGGGAAGGCAGAGGGAGGTGCTGGGCTCTGCTCCTGGGAGCCAATGGCAGGACAGGGAATGGCTCAGAGCTGCCAGGAGAGGGTCAGACTGGGCACTGGGAAATGTTTCTTTTTCCCAAGAGGGGTCAGGCCCTGAAGAGGCTCCCTAGGGAGCTTCCTACAGAGGTGGGTGGCACACGCCCATGCCTGTTAATGTTCAAGGCACTTGGAGAATACACTCAATAACACGCCTTAACTTCTGGTTAGCCCAACTCTATGCATACACAGACACAAAATAGCAAACCATAGAGTACAGTATCTTTACAGAAGATATTTAACCCCTTACAACCCAGACTTTCCATCTCAAAATGTTGTTTCTAATAAATAACTTCAACACCTTTAAAATGTTCTCTCTCCTCCTACAGTAAACATTCTCAGAATGCATTTATCACTTAGTCATCCTGCTTTATTATTGAAAGAAATCTGTTAGATCAACAAGCGGACAAAACTACAAAGGATTTTATTCTCAAATCACAGATTTTCAACAAAACGAAACGAAAACAACAACTAAACAACTATTTTTCACTACTACCTACTGGATCTTGAGATTTTTGTATTATATCTTTCAATTATTCTTATGACTGAAAAATATTGAGGTCATTCATAGCAAGATATAAACAGCTGATATAGAAACTAAGATCTTGCTAGAAGTGATTGGGAACAACCATAAATAACAGCTCCAAAGAGTGCTAATCAGATAAATACTTCCATTCCTCTGTTGGATCACTCAGTTGATGCCTAATAGTCTGCTAGGGATCTGTTTGCACGGACGGATCTAGAATTTAGCTCTCATGGTAGCAGAGCACATATAATAAGCACTTTAAGGCAAGCTCATCTGGATACGATTAATGTCACAACAAAAATAAAGAACATCTTTTGATACCAACAGTCTCTACAAAAACACACACATCTGAAACAGATGGAAATAATTTATCAGCATTTCTCAAAGCTCAGAGAGTTGTACATTACAGAGGAATATCCAGTAGCCACTGTGCAGATACACATATTCCCTATAGGCAACCTATTTACAAAACAAAAACAAACAAAAAAAACCAACAGTAGTGAACATCGTTGTTCTGAAACATTCTCCAACCATTCTTTACTGACAATCACCTCAAAGTGAAGACTAAATTGAACAAGATAAAACAGGAGAACTTGGTGTGTCTCATCCTCTGTATCACTTTTACATTTCTCTACTTCCAGAAGTTCAGTTGACACAAATATTTACAAAAAGGTGGTGCAAGAGAAACATTAAGTATCTCATTATATATTTCATCATTGAATTTTATTATAACTTTTTTATGCAATATCTTCAATTAAAATATCATCAGAATTATATTGGAAAAAAATACTATCACAACAAGAAAACAACAACAGAAGGTGACTTCATAGCAGAAGCGTTCTATAGAAACCACACATGTAGTTCTATGAAATCTTGTCCATAAGAGGAAGTTTACCTGTAGATCTTTCCAAGATTTGTAGGATCTAAGCCTAGGGCTCTAAAGTTCATGCAAAGAACATGCTGTCAGTAGACTTGTTCAGTATCCGTACAAACTTCCACTGGAAAATCAACAAGTCATTCTATCTAAAACCAAAACCACAAATGCTGAAGAACACAGATACCACAGTTTTGCCGTTGACTCTGTACAGCTACTGTCATGAAAACATTCAGTATGTCATCATTTGTTAGAGATAACAAGCAAGAATTTGGAAGCCACTCTTCAAAACTGAAAGTACTTGTGGGCATGCAGAAAGCTGCACCTGGATAAATAATACTCAGGGAATGAAGATCCATGTATCACCACTGTTCAAATCTGAGCAGGAACTTAAAAACCACATACCATTAGAAATCAGTCAATGCACTCACTCATTTACTAATGTAGTAACATAGTACCCAAGTGCACGGTTATGCAAATTGTATCCTCCTCCTACTGCAAAGTCCGCAACAAAACCAAAGATGCTACACATAAGCACTTCAGCAAAGCCTGAGATACAACATGGCAATTCTCTTGGAAAAACTTAAATACTGCTCAGACTTAACGCACCTGCCTTAGGTTTTGTGTATGTACAGCAAGCTTAAACAGTGTGTTTCAGTTCCTTGGTAAATAACACAACATAGGCTTTATAATACAAAATTACAATAATTGCAAGGTGGATTGATCTCATTATTAAGAATTAAGCACTCATACTGTGCAAATTTATCAAAACAGCATTTTAGTATGGTACCAAAACAGCACTTTAGAAGTTGTAAGAATTGTCCTCTAGTGATATGCATTCATTCATCACAAACTATGTCATTAAACATTAACCATTATCCATTAGGCATTGGCAAGCAAGTATTGACAAAAAAAATTACACTTCTTTCTTGAGTTCCCCATACTACAGCTGTGTTTCTCCCTTTCAATGAACATCATTTTTGCCGACCAGCATACTGACACACTGGAATTTGTCTTAGTTAACTGGAAAAAGGCAGAATGGAAGGATACATTGAGAAGCTCAACAAAAGATTTAACAAAAATTTAAAACAAAATTATTTTGTTTTATTGGGATGACCGAATTTGAAGTATTTCCCTAAATTACAGATATTTACCTTCTACGCACACATGCATTTCTTCAAACCACAAGATCTCAACAGCAATGAAAAGTGTCAAAAGAATTAAAGACTCAATTATAAATGCCTTCCATTCATATCTAAGTGCTAACACTAAATGCAGTGCCAATAGTCTTCATAGTCTCATACTTCATTTCAAACACCATTTAGTATCATGCAAAACTTTTATGGAGTTTTCAACGCAGGTCTCTCTGCTTAAAAAAAAAACAGTGTGACCTTGAAAAGAACCTGGAAGGATCCCTACTAGCTCAGCATTAAAACAAGGTGCTCCTAGCAATTCGAGCCAGAGAAATTCAGCTGAAAAGAGACATACAACAATCCAAGCCCCTCAGTAGAGGTAAGTATCTTCCAATGATAGAATCCCAGAATTCTTAGAGTGAGAAGGGCCCTTTAAAGGTCATATAGTCCAACTCCCCTGCAATGAACAGGGACACCACAGTTAGACAGGTTGCCCACAGTCTGGTCCAGCCTTGCCTTGAAAGGCTCCAGGGATGAGGCACCAAACACACACCTGGGTAAACTGTTCCTGTGCCTCACCACCCTTATTGTAAAAAAACCTTCTTTCTTATATCTAACCTAAATTACCCTCTTTGAGTTTGAAACCATTTTCCCTTGCTCTATCACTACAGACCCTGCTAAAGCATCCCCTTCATTCCTGTAGCTCCCCTTTAGATATTCACAGGTCCCTATCACATCACCACAGTCTTCTCTTCTCCAGGCAGAACAGCCACAGCTCTCTCAGCCTGTTCTCATAGCAAAGGTGTTCCATCCATTGCATCATTTTTGTGGCCCTCCTCTGGACACACACCAACAGGTTCATGTCTCTCCTGTACTGAGGACTCCGTGTTTGGATGCAGTACCCCAACTGAGGGCTCATCAGCACAGAGCAGAGGGGCAGGATCATCTCCCTCACCCTGCTGGCCACAATTCTTTTGATATAGCCCAGGACATGGTTGGCTTTCTGGTCTGTGAGGGATCATTCTTGTTCAGCTTTTCATTCACCAGTACCAAGAGGTCTTTCACGGCAGGGCTGCACTCAATCCTTTCATCCCCCAGTTTGTATTGGTAGGGGATGTTGCTCCAAACCGAGTGCAAGATTTGGATTTGTTGAATCTCAGGAGGTTCACCTTGGCCCACTACTCAAACCTGTCAAGGACACTCTGGATCGCATCCCATCCCTCTGGTGTGTCAACTGCACTACACAACTCAGTGTCACCACCGATGAAGATATTAAAGTTGGAGTTGGTCCCAGCACCAACTCCTGGGAGATGCCACCTGTCACTGATTCCCAGATATCAAGATATCGAGCCACTGACCACCACTCTCGGGACTAGATCTGCAGCCAGTTCTTCATCCATCGTACATTCCACACATCAAATCCACACCTCTCCACATCTCTCTCTGCCTTATCGCAGTCCAGATAAATGACACCGGTGGCTCTTCCCTTGTCCAATGATGCAGTGACACCATCATAGAAGGCCAATAAATTGATCAAGCTGGATTTGCCCTTGGTGAAGCCACGCTTGTTCTCCAGTATTTCCATCGTGCCTTCTACATGCCTCAGCATAGATTCCTGGAGCATCTGCTTCATCATCTTTCCTGGCACAGAGGTGACCCTGACAGGTTGTCAGTTCCCAGGGTAGTTCCTCTTTGCCCTTCTTAAAAATGGAAGCGACGTTGCCTTTTTTCCATCACCAGGGACTTCACCTCATTGCCGTGACCTTTCAAATATCACTGAGTGTGCCTTGGCAACCACACCAGCCAATTCCCTCAGGACTCTGGGATGCATCTTATTGAGACCTGTAGACTTGTGGATGCTCAAGTTCCTCGGGCAGTCACAAACCTCATCCATGCTTACAGCGCAAAGGATGCTTCTTCATCAATCCCCTCCTACCAAATTGAACACTTGAGGGCTGTGCAATTAGCAGTTAACAGAAAAGACCAAGGCAAAGAAGTACCTCAGTCTTCTCCTTTTCTGTTGTTACCAGTTTGCCTATGTCACTCACTAGGGGCTGCGAGTCCTACTGGATCTTCGTTTTCTGGTTGAGGTACCTGTAAAAACCTTTCTTGTTCTTGCTGGTATTCCTTGCCAAGTTTATTTCAAGCTGGGCCTTGGCTTTCCTGACTCCATTCCTCTAAATGTCAGGATAAATGGTGAAGGATAGTTATAACAAAATACAAGAAAGTGTGCAAGCAATGCTGGTGTGCAAAGAAGTGAAAATTTCCTATTTCATTCACTTATCTCAAACTTTTGTTGTTCTGGGGACTGAAATTCTATGGAATACTCCACATAAATTCAACAGTACTGAACTCAAGAGTCAAGCTTACAGAAAATTTTAAATTAGTGGAATTCGGCTTTAGGATCACTGGAAGGAAGAATAATGAATACTATATACACTCCTCCCTCAAAAGGAAAGATGAATTTGTATGCATATAAAGCCACATCCAACCACATTGTCGTGCATTAAGATATTGTTAGGGGGCAGTAACAAAATTCCTTTGGTGACAAAAATCTGATTCAAAACAAAAACAAATATTAGCTTCAAAACTGAATAACGAATATTTTAATAATAAACAATACTTTCCATGACAATAATCTGAGGAAATGAATACATGCCTAAACCCATCTCTTAGCAGCTGATTCTTCTGTCTGAACCACCAGTTACTTAGCTACAGAATTTGGGATCAAAGATAGCAATCATACTTAATACCCCTTTCAATATTTACCATCTCCTTCAACTCCCACGTGACCTGATATCTATTTTCTCATGCTGCATAAACATTTTCCCAGCAGAATTAGTTCCAACAGCTTAACTTATATACAGCATCTTTGCCAAGCACTACCATTCTCACAGCCAGTTTGCAGATGCATGGCCACCCTTGCTGCAACTGTGACAGCACAGCAACTCAGTCTCATGACAAACTGCATATGAAAGTATACCCACAGACAAGCCTGCACTAAGCCTGAGCCATCAGACAGGATAAACATAGGAATGAACATTGCTAGATACACTGCATACGACTAATATTGCACTCAGATGGTCTTTACTAGCTTTAGTTGGAATAAAACAAACACAACATTCTTTTTCTTATCTAAATTCAAAGTTTATCAAAAGGATGTCTCTTCTTGAACTTATTACTTACAAGATGCCAGAAATGCTTCACATTTGAGTAGTACACATGGAAAAAACACAACATGCAAAACCACCAGAGGCACTGAGATGCCAGAGCGCTCTTCCAGAAGCCTAACAACAGACCTGCCCATTGTCAATGTGCTACACATCACATCTCAGTCTTCCTGGAAACATCAAGTCTGGCAGCTTCCCCCCCATCAGTATTTACCGGCTCCATCAAACAATCCACCCAGACACACTGAGGTGCATTCGAAGTCAGACGTCCACAAGGCGCACAATGAAAGCTCCGAGGTATAAAGGGTCACCACAGAGAAATTAGGGTCACCACAGAGAAATTAGCTGCAATGGAGGCAGCTCGGACACAATTCCCAGGGGCACTGCTACAGAAGCCCTTTCCCTAAGGCAACAACGCACAAGATATTTCAAAGCATCAGCTCTACTGTTGTGAAGAATTAGCATCTCAAAACAAGACTTACTACTAGAGCCACCCAGAGAGAGGTCAGTGTGGGAAGGAATTTTTGCTGACTCTAAGCACCCACAGTTCCAGCCAAAGTGCTGCCCAGATGCAGGACAAACCAAGCACTTTTCTTCAGAAATATACAGCCTAATGAACAAGGTGCTAATTGCGCTGCATAAAGGAACTAAACTCAAGTATTTCAGTAGAACAAATCAGTGCAAAATTTACAGCTGATGCTTCCGTTTGCTTCACAGTGTAAAGGACTGTTCAATAAGTTTATGGCACATACAGAGGTCACTCCAAAAATAATACCTCCCATTTATTTCCATGGAAAATGCAATAGACACAAAGAGCACAATAACATTATTACAGAAGACAGAGCATATTGCCAGCTACAAACCACTGTTTTTCAACACAGTCACCACCATTAGTTATGCATTTTCAGAAAATTTGAAGAAAAGCCTGCACGCCACGTTTGCAGTTATCTGCACCAGTGCAGGTGATCCACTGTCACTGCTGCCACTGCTAAAACGTACCACCCACTGCTTCACAGTGCTCACAGCCACTGGCTGGTCTCTACGTTCAGCAAATGTCAATGAATGTCAATGGCTGCCTCTTTTTCCACATGGAGAAAATTCACTGACACACCTTTGCTCCACACGTGCTTTCATGCAAGTTGCTATTCTGTCAGACTACCCCTCTGCTGCCATCTGTCACTCGGCAACAACATGGAACGGAATACTGGTGGGAAGGTTCAGCCTCTACTGCCAACATCGTGAAATAGGAGGCATTACTTTCGGAGCAGCCGCGATAGCACCCTCAGCGAAGAGCACGGAGACAGAAAACGGGCAGCAGCAGCAGCCGCTGCCGGCACTCCGAACTCAACGCGCGGACGCAGATCTCCACCTAGGCGGAGCCGGAAGGCAGAGCGAGCCGCTGCTTCGCAAAACGAAAGAGGGCCGAACGCAGCGCGAGGCAGAGTCCCGCGCAGCCAGCAGGCGGCGCTCGCCGCCGCCACCTTGGACAGCACAACGAGCCACGCTCCCACCCGCCGCGGCACTCGGAGCTGCCGCTCAACGGTTCCCCGCGCGGGGGCGCCGCCGTGCGGTTGCCGCCGCCGCCACCCAACGGCGAGGCCGCCCCTCCGCTCGACGCCGGGCGGAACGCGCCTGGGGGTTGCGCGCGGGACCGCGGCACGGGCTCCCTCCCCGGCTCTCCTCGGCCCTCCCCGTGGCGATAACGGCGACGGCGGCCGGGGCGCCCGCACCTGTCCCTGCCGCGCGCGGGGCGACGAGTTACGACGCGTTCCGTTATCCTCCTCCCCCCGCCGCCCTGCACCTGGCACACGGCGCTGCGGAAGCCGCGGTAGTTGTTCTTGCCGTAGCTGAGCACTTTCTCGTCCTGATCCGCCTGCTCCCGGCGCCGGTCGAAGAGAAAGACGGTGCGATCCTCGCCTCCGCGTGGAGACAAATGCATCAGCTTGCGGGCCCCGCGGCTGCCGCCCGCCGCTGCCATGTTGGGAAGCCGAAGAGACGGAAAACGTCTGGCAGCGATGGCGGCAACGGCGGCGTTTGGCGCCTACCCGCGAGCTCCCCCGTCTGGCGCTGCGTTCCTGCCGAGCGGAAGAAGTCGAGGAGCCGGAAGGGAGCAGAGCGCGCGGCTCGAGAGCGCGCTGCGGCCGAGAATCGAAACCGCGTCTTGGCGCCGCGACCTCGGAGCGAGACCGCGCTGCGCCACTTCCGGGGCGGGACGGGAGGCGAAGGGCCGGCACCGCCCCCTGGATGCGCATGCGTGCTGGCGCCGGCACCGCGTGCCGTTCGCCTCGCCAGCCCTTTAGGCTGCGGGCGCCGCCGCCGCCTCGTCGGGGCAGGGCTCAGCGAGCCGCGACCGTTGACCTCACTCGGGCTTAAGTACTGAGGTGCAAAGGGCTGCTCACCTTCCTTGGCATGTACAGTCAGACCTGTGATGGTCCCCATGGCGTGGCAGCTGTAGCTTGTCCCTCGCTGCCCATCCAGTTTTTTTCTGTCTGCTGTATGGACACTGAGGTGTCAGCTTGTCACTGCCACGTGCTCAAGTGAATTAGCTTCTAGTGTGCCTTGGGAACTGCCAAGTTAATATAGAGATACTTACAAAAATACTATCGCAGAATTACAGACTCACTTTAGCTAGAAGGAACCTCAAAGCCCACCCAGTCCCACCCCATGCCATGGGCAGGGCTGCTCCCCAGCAGCTCAGCTGCCCAGGGCCCCATCCAAACTGACCTTGAGCACCTCCAGGGATGGGGCACCATAGCTTTTCTGGGCAGCTGTGCCAGCACCTCATCACTCTTGAGTGAAAAATTTCATCGACATCTTATCTAAATTTCCCCTCATTTAGTTTAACACTATTCTCCCTTGTCCTATCACCATCAGACTGTGTAAAAACTTTCTCCCCCTTCCTGCTTGTAAGCACCCTTCAAGTACAGGAAGGCTGCAATGAGGTTTTCCCAAAGCCTTCTCCTCTCCAAACTAAACAAGCCCAACTTCCTCAGCCTTTCTTCATAGAAGAGGTGCTACAGCCATCTTCGTGGCCCTCCTATGGACTTTCTCCAAGAGCTCCACATCTTTCCTGTACTGGGGACCCAGACTTGCGCACAGTACTCCATTCTGCTTTATATATTTGTATCCTTGGATCAGACATCATAGTACTTACAAAGCATTTTTTTTTCCTTTTTTTTTTTTTTTTCTCCAGATACCCTCCATCCACTCAGCATTCCTGCTTTCTCAGAAGTACTCCTCTTTGCACCAGGTAGGATCAGATCTCAGGATGCTTGCTGTCTGGCTGCCCCTGGCTTTTCTCAACCTCATCAAGTTGGGATGGACTTCATCTGGAATAGAGAGAACTGTGATTATACACTGCACCCACCCCTCTCTGCACTCTACATTTTATCAGCAGTAATAACAGATGTTGAGACTGCAGCATAATACCTGTAGAATCCCACTTATAAACAGCCTTTCTGTTGAAGATGGAAGTGACAATTTCACCTTGGCAAGCAATTCTTCAGATTTGTTTTGAATAAATATTACTGTTTTCTTACTTTTTTTTCCTTAGGGAGAAGAGTAATTTTTTTTTTTTTTTTTTTTTTTTTTTTTTTTTTTACATGTTTCCATTGAGTAGGGTACATTGAAGGAATTATATAAATAATTAAGGATTTCATGTTCACTTCTGTTTTAAGGTCCACAACTGCTTTTAATTCTTCTTCATGTTGAATGCATTGAAAGTCTTTGCATTGTTGAATATGCAACACTAATGGCTTCTGCATGTACACCATTTTTGAATACCATAGTAACTGAAAATCTGTCATTGAAATAATATTTCAAAAAATAAATAGTCTTTCAGGAACTAGTAAAACATACTTGTCAGGAACCTGTCAAGTCCTTTTGCCATTCAGAAAGACCTGGGCAGACTGGAAAGTTGGGCAGAGAGGAACCTGATGAGCTTCAGAAAATGTATTCAGCAAATGTAGAATTCTGTACCTGGTGAGGCATAACTGCATGCATCAGTGCTGGCTGGGTACTGACCTGCTGAAAAGGAGCTCTACAGAGAAGGACTTGAGTATGTTGGTGGACAAATGGTTGGCCATGAGCCAGCAGTATACCCTTGTGAACAAGAAGGCCAATGGGATCCTGAGGTGTCATAACAAGAATGTGGCCAGCAGGTCAAGGGAGGTAATCCTACCCTTCTACATTGCCCTGCTGAGGCTACATCTGGATTGCTATGTCCAGTTCTGAGGTCCTTGGTTCAAGAAGGAGGGAATTTGTAGAGAGCCCTGTGAAGGGCTGCAGAGATGATGAAGGGCCTTTCTAATGAGAAAAGGCTGAGAGATTTGGGGCAGTTCAGCCTGGAGAAGACTGAGGGGCAGATCTCATCAATACTTACAAATATCAAATGGGTGAGTGTCAAGAGAATGGGGTCAGGCTCTTTTCAATGGTGCCCAGCAACAGGAAAAGGGGCAATGGACACAAATTGGAGTGCAGGAAGTTGTATACGAACATGAGGAAAAGCTTCTTTACTTTGAGAGTGACAGAGCACTAGAACAGGCTGCCCAGAAAGGCTGTGGAGTTTCCTTCTCTGGAGGAATTCAAGCCCCACTTGAATGCTTTCCTGTGTAAGGAACCTGCTTTAGTGGTGCATTAGTCTGGATAAATTCCTTTCCTACTCCTATGATTCTGTGATTTGTGATTTATTCTAGCCTATGCTAATAACTTTTCCTCCTATCATAAATGATAGGGTCATTGTTGTGGATGCACTTTATAACGTGACTTAGTGAAAGAAATTCAGTAATCAGAATTTATGCATCCATATTTCTGGAAAGTGCATCCTGTGCTTCTAATGTGGTTAATTCAGAGAAACTGGGCATGTTCTGAGTTTTGTGTGTTATTACTGCCCCTACAGTTCATTCTGTCATGCTGGATGTTGTTCATATATTCCGAGTTTGGCCTTTCAGTACTGTAATTGAGCATTGCAATTTTAAGAGTTTCCTCATTTGCAGTAATTTTGGAAAGATGTTTAGGCAAAGGATATGTAAGAGTAGTAAGCAGAAACTTATTTATTTGTATTCTTCTTTTATATGAAGGTGACATTTTCATTGTCTGGTACTACTGCTTGTACTGATGCAGACACTAGGAGACATACATGGCTGGGCTATTTGATCTATAACATAAAGTAACACAGCCCATACTGTGGCCTGTGCCGTCATGGTGGCAGCACTGTCCTGCTGAGTGGCCCAGCCTGGCAACTGCCAAATATCAGTGAGTAACTGGCACTGTTTCAGCTGAAACAACTATCATCAAGGATGAAATACAGGAAGAGTAAAATTTCATCAAAGATCTCTGAACACCTCAACATCTCACAAGGAATTGCAGCCACTAACATAGAACCAGAGTGAGGCATTAGTTTCACAAAAATGAGGTGTAGTATCACATTACTTTTACGCTTCTGCTGCTCTCTTTTTGTTTAATTAACATTTTAATAAAATATTTAAAATGAAATGTTTTGTTACTTATATACATTATCTATATTATCTGTTTTATATGTGTCCTAGGACAATTCCTCCTCACTCAGTGTGCCCCAGTTTGGTCATCCATGGTCTAAAGGAACACAGACTTCCTTTTGTGTGCTCTGTCCTCCTTGTTTTGAATCGATACAAACAGCTGTGATTGGAAGAAGGCAACTGCTAAGTAAACTAGTATTCCCAACTTGGAAAGGAAATGCTTGTGAAAGCATAGAGAGAAAGTCTATGAAACTCTGAAATGTAATAATGAATGATTTAAGGGAAAACATCATGCAAGCACTGAGTTTCATGCAGTTACACTGGGGCGAGGAAGGTTTAAAATACAGATTTTTTTCCCCACATATTATTGCATAGAGAAACTCAGCATGGTAGAGTTTTATGAGAATAAAAAGCATGTCCATTACACAATTAAAGAGAGAAAGGCCTCTTACAGTTTTGTAAAAAAGGCAGAGTATGATTCTGAGTGCTTCTAAATCAAGACTTAATGAAACGCTGTTACTTTTCATAGAATCATAGAACAGCTCAGGTTGGAAAAGACCTTAAAGATCATTGAGTCCAACCACAACCTAACCATACTGCCCTAACTCTAACAACCGTCCGCTAAATCGTGTCTCTGAACACCACATCCAAACACACATGCAGAGATGGTGACTCAACCTCCTCCTTGGTGAGCCTGTTCCAATGCTTAACCACCCTTTCTGTAAATAAATTTTTCCTGATATCCAAACTAAACCTCTCCTGGTGCAGCTTGAGGCTGTTTCCCCTCGTCCTGTCACCTATCATCAGTGAGAAGAGACCAGCCCCGCTCTCGCTGCAATCACCTTTGAGGTATTTGAAGAGAGCAATAAGGTCTCCCCTCAGCCTCCTTTTCCCCAGACTGAACATCCCCAGTTCCTTTAGTTGCTCCTCATAGGGCGTATTCTCCAAGCCCTTCACAAGCTTTGTTGCACTTCTTTTTCAAGTTCCTCAAACAAAATTTTGTTTTTCAAAATTTTTTAGAGAGTTTTTCTATACTTAAGACAGCATTTATATTTTGGAATGTTAATTACTTTGGACAGAGGGGGGAAAAAAAAGCAAACTGTCAAATACTTCCATCTAACCTCAAAACAAATATGCTGGGGGAAGAACTGTTGTAGCAGAAATGCAGGCACTTCACTTGTGTGAAAAAAAAGGTACTTGTTATTTTGCCTATCTGACAATTGGTTTAAGGAATACCTGCATCTGCAAATCTTTCAATTCTGCAATGTGAAGTATTTTGTTCACTTAACGATTAATAAAGTAATCATGATCAATCCCTATGGAAGATAACTTCCTCTGCTGGATAAAGGAATGATGCTTACATCAGTGTACTGGATTTTAAAGTCAATGATCAGATGTTAATTGTCAAAATTAATAGTAGTGCTGCAGTAATCAATTGCTTTTCTATGTTGTCAAGTGATATTTCAGGTGATGCTCAAGAATTCTATTATTTTTGTGTGTGTGAGAATGCAATTGCTGTTACTTCCTCTCTGAATATAGAATGTAATTTTTTTCATGTAAGTTAAGTATCTAACTTCTTTATATTAAGAGAGAACATGAATTAGGTTCTAGCACTGGATATTTTTACTTATCAAATATCTTGTAAATGTTATGAAAATTGCTACATCTTTGTTAGAATAAAGAGCATGGCCCTGTTAGCAGTGCTTGTTGCTGCGGCACAGTCCATTAAGTGATACTGAACTGCCAGTGTATTGTTTATGAGTAGAAAACTACAAATTCTAAATTCTCAAACAAAAGGCACCACTATTCCTGAAGGTAACAAAGGTTTTATATCTTAAGACAAGAAACTGTGTAGATGTTTGACATTTTCCACTACAGAAAGCATTTTAGTGAAAACCCCTGAGGTGTGGAAATAACATACTGCAGGCACAAATAATAAAAGTAAACAGTGAATTGTCATCATAACAAGTGAGTTAAGGTGAATTTGATGAAGTCGGTTACAGAAGTGCTATCTGGTATTTTCTATTTACTTCTCAATATCTTGAAAAGAGAACAACTGAAGTGTCATTTGTGAAACGCAATCCAGTTGGTCAAGAAGACTATGAAGATGGTCCACGGCTCTGAGATATCTGATCAATGTGAAAATAGAAGAAATTATCTTTTGAAAAATTGGAGGCAACACAGGTGGTGATAGTGGAGAATGGGTCAGTGAACTGTTTGTTCATTCTTCTGTGGCCCAAAACAATCCTATCATCTATGACACACTCATTTGAAAATTCAGTGGTAAATAAATATAATGGCTTTAATGGCTACAGGCTACAGGGTGTAATTAGTTGTCAAATATTTTTCTGATAAGACTTGGATTGTTCAGTTCAGAATTAAGTGAATTGAATAATTAGTGTAAAAATACAAATGGTGGTCAGGAACTTCCAGTCCACTTTGTAAAGCAAGCTAAAGGGATGTGGAGTTTTATGTGGAAATGATAGGAAGATATATTTTTCACAAAGCATTTCACAAAACTGTGAAATATGTTGTCACATGATTAGAATTAATGATTTAATGATTAAATATACATATAAATAGCAAGGAGATCAAGAAATACAAAAAAATGAATTGTGGAATGATTCATGGGAGACAAACAAATAATGTATTTTGGTCCAAGGATAGACTAACCAAATATTCCTTAGTAGGTGGAGTTTTAGTTGGAAGACGATCATCCCGTATCTTAACATTGTAGAGCTTTTGTGTCTTCTTCCAAAGCTATGTTTGGGTGGAGGACATCAAACGAGACAAATACTTGAAGGCTCAGTACCTGCAACTGTCGTGAAACTCTGTAAGGGAATTCGTGCCATTGCCAGGGAACCTGTGCAATAAGCTCTTACCATTCACCTGCCAGAGGCAAATGACTGCAGTCAGAAATGCAGCGTTAGTAAGAAAAGTTTGATTATAATCCACTGCATCTTGTGAAGACCAAAATCACCCCTCATATGAAAAGGGACTGGGTGGACTGAATCTTAAAAGCTTTCTTACTCTGTCAGACATACTCACAGGGAGAAAAGATGGGTTTTAGTTTGTGGAAAGATTGTTGAAGTATAAGGAAGATTAATATCTTCAAGCATTAATATCTTAATGATTTCCCATGATTTTTTTTTTTTTAAGACCACATCTGAAGTAGTCCTATCAGCCACACTGTTATAGATCAAAAAGTCTCGGATCAAATCTGTCATTTTCTCTGACAAGATGTGTAACAAACAGCAAAATTTCATAAATACATTGCCACAGAGAAGGTGTGGGACATCTTGCTTTTCACTTCAATTTGATGCAGCTGCTGGTCTGTTGAGTAGCTTTTTCTTTTCTGTAGCTGAAGGTGGCTGCCGTTGGCTTTTCTTCCTGAAGACTGCTTCCCCTTTTGACTCCTCCTATAGTCCTAGCTTTTGGCATTGTTTTCTCACTCTTCCCTTTTCTTCTGAACTAAGCACTGCTTTCTCCTGACCTGTTGAGGAGTGCCTTCATCACCAGCTCCAGTAGGAAGGTCAGCATGGAGTCCAAGCTGGTGAATGACTATCTAATCATTCAGATTTTCCTGCTTTACATTCCTTGATGTTCTGGATTTTGAGATTAGGACGCAGAAACCATTGCCCCTCTCTTGCTATTTGGAGCTTTTCTTGCCAGGCAGAGAACCTGTATGTATGACTGTATGTGTGACTGTATGTGACCCAGCCCGGGACTGTATGTGCTATTCTGTAGCACAAGCAAAAGATAAGTAGCATTTAAAGAGCATGTAGGCTAAGCTCTTGTATGTTCAGTACGTATGATAAAATACCTATGGAATATCTTCTGAGTAGTCAGTCAGGTGGGAAAAGTTGGTCTGTGCTGGAACAGGTCTTCAGTGATGCTGAATTGCCATTCTCTGATTCCTTGTTTATTCTTCTTACAATTTACTCTTTCAAATTGGTGTTTTTCTTCTTAAAAAACTTTTTGATGGCTGTCTCAAAATGTGCAACTTCTACCCATAATTATTGTGAATCTTGGTATGAGAAGTAAAACAAAATTGAGGACATCATCTTGCTCATTTCAAAATGTTTATACATCTGTCTTTTCTGCTTTGGAGTCTTGCTAAACTGATGCCTTTTTTAACAGGTGAAAATTGGATAATAGTCAGTTTAATGTGTTTTTAAATCTTAGCTTAACTCAAAGGGTTTCTTAGACTAAAATGCTGATCAAATACACACTGCCACTTGAAGTTGTGACCTCATGCGTGAATTAGGGAAAACACCATGTAGACCGCAGCACAAAAACACGTTACCACAAAGATCCTGATGAGGACTTTTAGAATAGAGGGACAGACACAAACATTCTGCAAGTGGGCATCCACATCAGAGGAACACTGGGACAGGTAGGTACTTGGTAACAGGGATTCCCAAAGTGCCCAGTCTCTAGAAGGGAACAGAGCTCAACTGACATAACGTTTGCTGTAGTTTCTGTAGTACTCTAAGGTCAGACCAGTGACACAGGAAGTCTTAGGTCGGGGGTTGGACTCGATGATCTCTGGAGGTCCCTTCCAACCCCTACAATTCTGTGATTCTGTGATTCTGTGATTCTAAAGCCTGTGAGCTTGTAGTGGAGCAACGATGTTACTGTTTGTAAAATGTGTTATGTTTATGCCAAGGCAGTCAACTTTCCCAGATATATAAAGAAACAACTAGGAAAAAGATTTTAACTTTTTTCTATATTTAACAAAGCAACCCGCTCTGCAAATCCCAGAGTGAAACAATAAACATCTAAGCTACTTACCCAAGAAATGAGTTTTTGAACAGGTAGGAAGTATAGTACAGAGATAGATTCTCAGTTATCACTGATTATGCAGAATTATGTTGTTTAGGGTCAGTAGAGCAAGATTAGCCTTCAAATTCCAATAAATCAGACAAAGAATACTGCCTGTGAGGGAATATTCTTTCTTTTCTAAAGCAGGCAAATTTAAGAATGTCTTAGAACAATTACCATGTAGCTGAGACTGGAACTTGTCCTATCATTTTTACAGACTTTGTAAGTTGTGGTTCTGTTAACATTTTATAATCAGGCTATTCAGGTTTTTCTAGGCATCAGATGTTATAATATACATATATTATATATATATAACATAACATATAATATATGTTATAACATAACATAACATAGCATATAATATATATACATAACAGTATTGCCCTGACGTTAACTGCAGAATTAAAAAAACCAATAACCTCGTGTGATTTCTCTAATTGCAGTTGTTGCTGGTGCCTGACCTGTGATAGTGCCTTAACAAGTGCCTTTTATTCCTCTGGTAAATTTTTAATCTGTAAATCTCAATAACAGGCTGAAAAATGTTATGTAGATTCTACTCTGTCAGCTCATGTTAATGCAAATGGATGCCTTCCAGAAAAATTTCACAAACCAGCAGATTGAGTTCTAAAGAATAAACCTGCACAATTATTCAAGACCTTTCTCAGGCTGATGGCACAGTCCCTGCCAGCCTCATAAGATAGTATTTGTGATGTTGGTACATTTCCCTTTGGGGCATCAGGTCTATTATCCAGTGAGGATACTAAGGACTGTGTAAGTTTTTTCAGTCATGCCACTGCTTAGAAAGGAACGGATGCCATAAAAAACTTGAAACAAGCATAGAATACATAAAACTCCAAGGAAGACCTAATACTCCTACATGGTTGGAGACCTGTGGAATGCATGTTTTCATAAAGCAGACACCCTTTCACAGTTAAAAATCTAGAGAGAGCAAGCATTGGGAAAAAAGTTGATTCCCTGTTCTATACCACTGCTGAATGAGCAAGATTAAGTGGCTCAAAAGGAGATACTGAGGTTTCCAGGATTAAAATAAGTGCACACTCCCCAGAGCAGAGTAGAAAAATACAGTATTTAGTCTGACACTTTTGTGTCACCCTGGAGTAAACCTAAGTAACAGTCACTGTCCACAAAAATCTCTCTGCCTCTGCAGCCACTTAATGTTAAGAATACTTTTTGCTACAGAGTAGAAGTACAGAGCTGCAGGGAGTTTGGTTTATTATTGGAGAAGGAATAATTTCTGCTGTTCGCTCTTTCTGCTTTTCGTTATCAAAACTAATAATTTAAAAAAAAAAAAAAAAAACACAAGATAAAAACCGATTTTTTTTGAGTTCTACTGTCTAAAGCATAGCAGGGATGAGAATTGCCATTAAGGACCCAAGTACACAGAGTAGTACAAGAATTAGAAAACCAGCACAGGACAACATCCTGCTTGGAAAGAGATTTTTTTGGGGCTCAGTGCTGCACATTTGGGCAGACAGTAACAAGGGCCTGAGTAGTCTCATACATGAGCTGAACAGGTGATGCAAAGTTCTTATACCTCATCAGGCTCTTACAATGCATTTAAGAACCACCTTGAAGAACTACCCAATTCTCAGTAGTGATGTGAGTTCTTTTATGAAAAATCTGAAAAAACAACAGTTCAGGGAAGAGAACAAAGTTATGGGCCAAGCACTGTCATACGTCTCCAGTATCACATTATTTTCCAGTAACTAGGCTAAAAAGAAGGAAAAGTGAAAGGTCAGATTGTCCTTTAATGTCTGAGGTAACAGAAGGCTGTTTGGGAAAAGTGATACCACAGGGTTGCCTAGGTGTGTAAAGAAGTTATCAAAGTAAGTAATAACTCTGTTCCTTAAAGCTTTAAGAAAGCCTATTTCTAAAAAGCTGAGACGAATTTATATTCCTTTTCTTTTGCAATTTGCAAGAAATGTTTTTTTGTTTGCTTTTTTTTCCCCCCCACAGTAGAAGATTAACACGAAATTGAGCTGCTGATAGAGAATCATGAACCTACCTAGTTTCTCTAGGAGATACAAATCTATTGTTTTTCATGATGAGTTTCTGCCCATGAAGACTCCATGATTCAAAGATACATGTTTAAGTAATTTTATTGAGTTTAAAAATACATAGCCTTGAGACATATTAAGCAAGCTATACAAAAGATACATTAGTAATAGATGAGAGAACTGTACCCCTACCAATATCCCCCAGAATTACAAACTACTCATACTACTGAAATATGCATGTGGCAGTGGTACATTTTGATTAAGACTTTACATTCTGGTTGAAAAAAATCCAACCAAACTAAAAAAAAAAAAAAAAAAAACCCAAAAGAAAACAAAAAACCAAAAACCAATCCAAGCAGTAATTATATTCTATATAAAAGCCACAATCCAGAATACAAAGGAAGGTCGTTCTGACCTTGATTGTTTAACCCATTACTACTGGGTTAGCATTAGTCCTTTGAAATTGTGTTTACTAAGTCAACTGACTACTCCACATGCAGTGAGGCTGCAGATACTAATAGACACGGGAACAGTTACAGAAGTAGGGACAAACAAGTATCAGGAAGCCAAGGAAGACTGTAGTCTTTAAATAAGCAATTATTTTAAAGGAACGTGATTGTTTTGGATTTCCCATAGCTTTGCTTAATTAGGAGAGCATTGCTTTACATAATAAATACATTAGAAAGATCACAAAAAAAAAAAAAAAAAAAAAAAAAGCTCATAAGAAGTAATTGAGATTGGAAAGGAATAAGGCTGTAAGAAAAAAAGTAAGAGTTTGTAAAGGTGAGAGAACAAAAGAAGAAAGAAGAAATGCTACCTTCTTGTCAGCAAGCTTTTATAGTTGTGAAAGTAAGCTTTCAGTGTATAACAAAGGAGCAAAAAGAAATTTAAATACCACCATTGTTATTGTATCTGAAAACAAAACAAAACTCAGAACAGAGCCAGAAAATTCACGTACTTCATCAAGGACAACAGAATTTTTATGTATGCTCTGTAAAAACAGCCAAAAATTAAACACAATTTAGTTTTATTTGCAGTTTGTGTTCAGAGAATTTAAGTTTAAATTCTAATTTGTACCCAAAGGATCTGTGTTGCATTCAAATACTTTAATTAGCAAATTGAGGAGCTATTTTAATTAGCTATCAGCCACTAAACATTTTTGAAGACAGTGGAGTTCCTCTGTTGTGTACTTAAATGTGACATTTATCACTGACCAGTATTCAAAATTAAACTACCCAGGGCTACTTTTGAAGGAATACAAAAGGTATATAACAGAGTAGACAAGCAGATACTGCCTCTGCTTACAATGTGGCATTGAACAAGAAAGACAAATACATGTTCAAGAGATATTCATTTTCTTTAATGTATTTGGACTGGAACTCCCCATATGCCAACTTTATCTTCCTAAGGAAGAAAAATCCAGTATGGTCTGCTTTACTGATCTAGTAGAACACAGATGTTTTAGACCATTTCAATGCACACAAGACTAGTTATACCTTCAACTAATTAGCTGTATTGTCAGAAATCACATTGTCATACTTAAAGCTCATTTCAAAAACGTACTTAAGAAGTACAGGAAGTTTTCATCTGGTACTGTAAGCATTTAGACGCAGAACTTTGCTTTCAAACTATCTTTCATTTTCTAAATTTACAGGATTACTGCATAACTACTACTGATCTTTCTAAAGAGACTTTGCTAAAACAAAAATAACAAAAATCTTACACACCAGAGGGGTCTCTGGGCAGTTTCATAGATAACAGGCAGGAGACTGGAAGACATTTACATTTGGTCTTGCTGATAAACTGAAGGCCTATGGAAGGACACACACTGTCATGACTCGTGTTAAGTACATATAAATATTAAAGAATGCACAAACTGTATTGACAGTTGTGACATCTCTAAGTCCACTGTTAACTAAAGGCTGACAATACTCATCTTTCTGAATGTTCCTGGAGAGCACAGGTGCCTATTTACAAAGAAAAAGAGAAATTCAGTTGTTCCACAATTGCCTTGTCACAGACGATGTAATTCTGTAGAAATACTTTGGCAGTAGGAAGAGTAAGCAAAGCTTTTGTTTTTTCAGTTACAAGAATTTTAATCCTTTTCTATAAGTGTGTCAGTAAAGCAAAGGAAGTTCAATATCATATCATTAAAACCAAGTTAGCTGCTAAAAGCAGGAATTAACCATCCTTTTAGGAGATACCACACTGGAGCTTCATAAGCACAGAATTTTCATCTTCAGCTTTTTGATAATTATATACTTTCAGCCTTCTTTTTATAACTGTCTAGAATTCCGGTCAAGGTTGAGAGTAGATCTTCAGACATGAATTCTTCGTAATCTCTGTCAATTTTTGAATTCTGTTCATCAAGATATTTCTAGAAGAGTTACAAAAGCCTTATTAGAGCTGTGCTCCATATTGTACTGTTTCTGCTAAAGCATTCATAGCAGCGATTGTATGAGTTATATAATTTCTATTAAACACTTACTGGAATGTAAACAGCAGATGAAGGAATTTACTAGTAACATTTAATCATCTGATTATTTATACCAAATGTTTTGTCAGCAAACATACCAGAAACCAACAAACTCAGTACAGCAGCCATAATCATGGAACACCTGAGTTTGGAAAGAACCTTTAAGATCACAATCACTGCCTTGAGCAGGGTTGCTTCCCACTGGATTGGGTTGCCCAGGGCACCATCCAGTCTGCCCTTGAATGCTTCCAGGGATGGGTGTGATGGTGCAGTCTCTGCCTCCTACCCAGCCTGGCTTTTATGCCCAAGGTCATACCATGAGGTGCAGAAGACCTTTCCTTGGGACTAATAACAATCAAGGTTTTACCAGAGACAGTTAACCACTACCATGCTGTCTCAAACTGAGCGCTCAGACACCTGGTCAATAGAACCAGTTCTAAGTTGCATGACTATAATTCAGTCATCTTACCCCATAAACACAAAGCAGCCTGATAATCTTTGTAGCCCTCCTCTAGACCTGCTCCAACAGCTCCACATCTTTATTGTGCTAGGGCCCCAGGCCTGGATGAAGTACTTGCTCACAGAGTGAGTGAAGGGAGCACACTGCTGACTCATTTCCAGCTTTTTGTTCACCAGGGCCCCCGAAGCCTTTCTCCACAGGGCTGCTCACAATGAGTTCTTCTCCCAGGTCTGTACACACATCTGGTATGGTACCGACTCAAGTGCAGTATCTTTCACTTGGCCTTGATGAATCTTATTAGTTTCCCACAGTTCTACACCCCAAGCCTGTCCAGATGCCTCTGGATCACATCCTTTTCTACTATTGTATTAGTTGCACCTTTGAGCTTAGTGTGATCAACAAGCTTGCTAGGCGTCTACTCTAATTAATATCACTGTGTCATTAATAAAGACATTCAATAGCATTGGTCTCAAGACTGACCCCTGTGGCACACCACCTATGACAAGCCCTACTACTTGAACATAGATCTGTTGACCACATTTAACTAACAGATACTTTACTGGACAGGAAAAGTTCTTACGTCCATGTCCTTAACTGCAATTGTAAATATCTTTAGAAAGATGTAATTCTGGGTATTGAACTTCATCTTACCTCTATAGATACTACATGAGTAGTAATCACTTCCAAGAGACGATTCAAGTTATCACCTGCTTTCCTGCTCTCTTCTGTTGTTGTTTGCATAACAATTTGATATCTGAAAAATAAAGACATTCTGAAAGTCTAAACTTCAATTCTAAATTCTGAAATTCTAAACTTCCTGACATCTACAATAATTTCTTTATCAAGTCACACATATTGTTATCTTTAGCCATCATTTTTCCTATTAGTATTAATGTAAACCAAGCTAGATTTATTTAACATATTTTTTAATACATCTAACCTAGAAGAAAAAAGGACCATATTGCACTAACTTGCCTGGACCTTAGAACAGACACGTCCAACCTGCAGCCCACACGTGGCCTGGCAGATCTCATAATGCAGCCACCTCTGCCCTGTGTCATCACAGTGGAGGTTCTGCCCTGCCAAGCAGCCTGGTCTGGCCCCAGGCATACTCCCATTGCTCAGCAACAACCAAACATTGGTGCGGCACGGTCTGTGCTGAAACCAGGACACAGGGAGGGTGCAGCGTAGTGCCGTGCCAACTCAAGTTACAGCTACTTCATTGAGCACAACTTCTCTGCACAGTGTGTTCCAGTGCTCCATCATGTAGACAGCAAAGAAATGCTTCCTGGTGCATTGGAGAAAAAGAAAAACATCACAACAACCTCCTCTGCTAGAGTTTGTGCCCACTGCCTCTTGTCCTGGCACTGGGCACCACTGAAAAAAGCCTGGCTCCATCATATGGACATAAAAACAAAAATTACATGAAAGAACAGAAGTGCTGATATAGTAGACAAACAGTCTTGCTAAACTAAGTATATCCAATGATCTCCCCCCCCCCCCCCCCAAAAAAAAATAAATCTACACAAACAGAAATTATGGATCTTACTGTCTCTGAATATCATGCAGTTCATTTGTGGCTTCACTGAGACCCTCATTGACACCGCTCTCAAGTAATTGTTTATGCTTCTCTAACAATTCCAGCTCATTTGCACATTTTTGCTCCTCTTCTTCTGCTTCCTGTAAATGTCAGGGAGAAAACAAAATATCACATAACAGATCACATTTTAGGAAAGAAATAGTGTATTATTTTTTCCCCTATATGTTATTCAACCCAATACTTGAATTAGGAATTTACCACACAAGCAGCTTCACACACAGAACTCAAATTCCCTTCAGAAAAACAAATGGGAAACCACAATAGAAGTCTACCTCCTCTCTCCCCAATTCAACTTTGAAGTTTTCTCAAGTTTTTTTTTTTGTTTTGTTTTTCACTTTCCTCTACTCAAAGTCAACCTAATCTTCCCTTATTTCTCTTACAATATTTCTAGGTCAGCGTGTTAAGCTATTTTCCCTATAAAAATTAATCTAAAAAGAGATTACTTACAGACTTTCTAAATAGTTTATAAATGAAACATCAGAAACAACAAAATAATTTTTGACTAAAAAAAGGAAAAGACTTCACTTTTGATTTTGAAGTGTGTTTAGAAAATGCAAGCAATCATCTATTAGAGCTATCATCTATCTGAGCTGTTGGAGTAGGACTAGAGAAGGATCAGAAAGATGATCAAAGCACAGGGAGCACCTCTCTTACACAGAAAGGCTGAGGGAGCTTGGCTTTTTTAGCTTGCAAAAGCAAAGACTTCAGGGAGACTTCATTGTGGCCTTCCTGTACTTGAAGAGAGCTTATAACCAGGAGGGGAACTGACTTTTTACACAGTCTAATAGTAACAGGGGAATGGTTTTAACATACAAGAGCGGAGATTGAGGTTCAGTGTTTGGAGGAAGTTCGTTACTTGTAGCGTGATGTGCTTCTGGAAAAGACTGCCCAGAAAAGCTTTAGATGCCCCATCCCTTGACAGCATTCAAGGCCAGGCTGGATAGGGCCTGGACAGCTTGATCTAACCCTGCTCATTTCAGGGGGTCAGAACTGGATAGGAGTTTAAGGTCCCTTTCAACCTAAGCCATTCTGTGATCTATCCAATGCAAATATCATTGATAACAGTATATTTAGCAGAATGAAACCAAATTCCACCATCATTAAACACTTAATTCTGGTGAATTTCTGAAACCTTAAAAAATAACTGTGCAATAATAAAGTCTAATGCATATTACTTGAAAAATTACAGGAGAAATTAATGACGGTATTCTATTTTAAATATCTAGTTGCTATTGAGTATTTTATGAACTTGTCTTCAGAAAATATGTTTGCAATTACTTAGGTCAAAAGGTAAATTTCACGAATTTTTGAAAGCTTTCATTTAAATCAATCCACCTAAGCAGTGTAACTGCTGAGTGGAAGCACATTCTAGAGGAAAAAAAATGTAAACAACTTTACATCAATAATGTATTTTATATGCTATTAGTTAAATAATGCTTTCCTCAATTTTTAAATGTGGTAACAGGTTCATTACAGACGGTTAGTGTATTTGTTACATACAGGGCATAAACATGGCAGATACTGTAGAATCTGTTTAAAACACATGCATTGAGACATCCTGAAGTCAGGAGATGGACATGGCGACTTTTATAACTGGTTGTAGTAGCTTATGATTTATTTACAGGCTCTGAGAAAGTATGATACCAGATTATGTTAAGTGGAAACTGACTCTTAAGATAGCACTCAAATATTTCTGAATAAGAGAAGACTTCATTTTCTGCAAGAGCTGAGAGCAAAGTTTCAAGCAAACAAGCAAAACAAGTTCTTACATGTAAATACAAGCCTTGAAGATAATGTTATCAACAATAAACTGTTATTAAAAATATAGAAAAGTTCTACCTTAAGCTTCTGATGGTAAAGATCATCCAGCTTTTCTGCTTCTTCTTTCAGTGTTTTCACACTGCTTTTCTTCTCCGTTACCATTGCATTCACCTGAAAATGTGACTTCAGATATAATTCCAAAGGAATTCCTACCTGTAACTCCATGCCATCACAGACAACGTATGGCAGCCCTGAAACACTTTGTTAATCCAGGTCTGGCCAAGGTGACATTAGCTTTCATCACAGCAGGCTGTATTGCATTTTGTTTTTTAGGGAGTAGGCATGAGTTTGGGAAGGCATGCAGCCATGACAGCTGACCATGACTAGCCAAAAGCGTATTCCATCCTACATGCTGTAATGCTTTGTAAGAAAAACTGAGGTAGGAGAAGAACAATTTCATTTTTTTTAAGCTTCCAAGGTAGCAGCTGTTCAGAGACTGACAGTGCATTGGTCTTCCTATGGGGAGAATAGGGGAGGATTACACCATACCTGGTGCAATAGAAGTTTTTGCACTATGTGTAAAAGATCTTGCACTGGAAATGAAAATTCTACAACAGTGGGTTTTGAATATGCAGCTCTGAATATGCAAGTTATTTATATTAGTACTTTCCTAAACCATATTTTAGTACTTCAAACTTCAGGTTAATTTCAAGCAAAACATACTGACTTCGTCTAAATAAGGAAAAAAAAAAAAAAAAAAACAACAGGGTTTTTGAGAATCCCTGTATTAAGTTCAGCATAAAAATCAGACCATTAAGCACTTGCTGATAATGTGTTGTAGGATTTTGGTTTTTTTTTTTTGGTGTGTGCTCTAAGCTATTGACATGGAAATGTGTATGTCAGCATGCTATACAACATGAAATTCTTCCAATCCATCCTGAACCCAATATTGCTAAAAATTTCCCCAATTACTTCTTATCAGTGGTAATCCACTGATTGTAATAGACAACTTATTAAACAAGTCTTTCCAATGTTTATCATCAAATATATGTAACTGCATAATCTTCAGCACAGGGAACATACATTATTTCATCCAACAGAAGGAGATCTTAAGTCACACAAAAGCTTTTACATTCCAACACAATTAAATCAATCTTCTCACTACATCCCCCTCCAAATAAAAACACACAAATAGCCTGTGTAAAATGGTCAGATGAGTCCAGCAGATAACATTACAGGATCTTAGTACTTATCTTCTTTAACCAAAAAACATACCTGTTCCAAAGTGTCCTCTAAACTCATTTTCCGCTGAACGGCTTTCCTAATTTCTTCCTCCGTTTGGTTTACAATCTCCATAAGAGGAGCCTGTTATACACATAGAAGAAAATCTAGATAATGCAGTTTGTCAGCTTAAACTAAAGTTTTTTTTTCTTCTACACTTTTGAACTTAGGCTGCTGTACCCATCAATATAAAATTTTCTCCCTGTACCAGAAACATAACAATCACAGAAGTTCTCAATGAAGTTTAATGAGGAGTTCCCAACATTCCCCCAAAACACTGAAATTTTATTGTGAGTGGTAATAGACACTCAGTGTTGATTTTACTTACCTTAATCTGAGTTCTGTATTTGACTAGGCAATTTGGTCCTGCCTCGGGATTAAAATGAATCTCAAAGTCATGCCCTTTAGAATTCTCAGCACTTATTGGAATTAATTTCAGCTTTCGAGCCAGTTTATGATACTCTGCCAGTTGCGTTTCAATCTGTTCAGAGATTAAAAGGGCAACAGTCATGGAAAAGATACAACTGAAAAGCTTTGCGAAAAGTATTCATATAGTACTTCAAATAGGTTTCTGAGTTGTTCTGTATGTTCCACAGTAATGGATGTTTTCTGACTCTTTCAGAGCTTACTCTGCAAGATTACTTAAAGTGTATGGGTAAGACTAAATGGTTTCCTCCTGTGGTTTTCTCTCCTGCTGCATTATTTCCTGCATCAGCATTTTGAGGATTGACAGTGGAGGAGAATGAACATGTACTATTTCTAAGCAAGTTGCCAAAACAATAATTAGTCATCATGTTGATGACTGGTTTTCACAGGAAGTATCACATAGTCACATGTTCTAATAACATACTTGAACTTGAGTGTAGCTCTAGACACAGCTTATTAAATGCTCTATTTTCTGACACAAGAACCATCTATATGCAAATATAACTAGAAAAATATTGCTTGATATGTGCTTATATTTGTATGGTATGAGGAATTTAATACCAAGAGCAAGAGAAAGCACAGCTCTGCTAAATGAAAAAGAAATAAATGTGTTTTTGTTTATTTCAAATATCTAGCAGAGCAGCAGTTTTTAAATCCCACCACCTACAGGGCCACATTTCTTCATTCTATAGAAGTGTCTCTTAAACTCTTATAATTTACATGTAAGGCACCAATCTGTCTCTAAACACATGCAGACATTAACTCAAAGCACTAGTTTTGCATTACTTCTTTGCT
This sequence comes from Lagopus leucura, assembly GCF_019238085.1. Taxonomy (NCBI): domain Eukaryota; kingdom Metazoa; phylum Chordata; class Aves; order Galliformes; family Phasianidae; genus Lagopus; species Lagopus leucura. The sequence continues at coordinate 44,036,259 of NW_024962263.1, forward strand.
CTAAAGTCCCAACATATCTATCTTTCAGTCTAACGTTACTGAAGCTCTCGATTCTGTAGGAGTCAGAGCTTACAGTGGTGCATATTCTAGCCATTCTTTTCACTATCAAGATGCACCCATGTTGTTGTTAAATCATTTAGAAAAAGTTAGTAATAACTCAAGTCCCAAGCTTAAAGACACATCATGAATACTGATAGCCATCTCTCATTGTGGTAGGGTAGGTAGGGTTTTCACATACCGCCTCTTTATTTCTAGCATATTTTAGCTCTTCATTCCACAGTTGATGTTCTTCTGCTTCGAGTTCCTTAGTTAGCTTATTAATGGTTTGCTGCAACTCATTTCTCTCGTGATTTATTCTCTCGATATCGGCAACTGAGTACTTTTGGTTATCAAAGATATGCTGGAGCCGTGCATTCTCCTGCTTCATTGCTTCTACTTCCATTTCTGTTTTCACAAAACATTTGTAAAAATATCAAACTGTACAGTTAAGGCTCACCTCCCAGTATTTTTTTTTAATGAGTAAATTTCCTTTCTCTAGAATATAAGCAGTTATCTGCAAAAAAATTTCCTCATTAGCAATTAATCTTGGAGTTTATTTGTAGCACCATTATACACAAAGTCATCCCTGAAGCTAAGAATTAAAAACTATTTTTAAAATCTATTTCTGCCTTCACAAAATATTTGTGACCAAGGCCACCTCACCTGCTGCTTCAACTTCTTCATTAACCCCTTTCATTTTCTGATCAAGGATGGTTGTGTGAGATTCCAGATTAGCCAAATAAGCCTGGTATTTCTGAACATCTGCTTGAAAAGAAGATCTCAGCTTTCGTAGCGATACTAAACGATCCTAGTAAATGAATGCAAAGAACATTCACTGCAGTGTTAATCTAAAATAATCATCCTCCTTTCCAGACAAAATGGTAGATTACAGTCAGTATCAATAGTATAAATATTGAAAAAAAGTTCATAATTCTCTGTAACAGCTGACACAAGTTAGACTTCAGAATAGCAAAAGAGGCTGAAAAGATGGTTCGTAACTTAGTTGTTGTATTTCAGTATTTCAAACTTTTGATTTGCGTTAAGCACTGCATAAAATGTTCTTACTGCAGGTAATTTGCTGCTTAAGTATACATTATACATGTATACAAAAGGCAGACGAGACAAAAGGGTGAGGAAAGTAGGAATACAACACACAAATTTTGCACAGTAGACAGAACTTTCAGTTTGCTAGCTGTACACCTACAGTACTACTTTTGTTCTATGCTGTATTAAAAACAGAAGCCACTTTCTGAAACAAAATGCTTCTCCGGAAATATATTTTTACTGTTTGCTACCACTGAATTCTGTACATCTTTGGAAAAGATAGCACTGAAGTTCAGATAAACTGTCTGAAGTATATTATTAATATTTCAGTCAGTGCAAGATCTTAGCTGAAAAACATCTGCTCAATATTAAACAAATAGTGACTCCATAGTAAAAGCATTCTACTACAACAGCATGGTCTGTAATAACAAAGTCTAATTAGAATACTGTAAAATCATTAAAGAGATGAAAATTCAACAACTGAAAATTCAAACCCCTCATACACACAAGGACAGACAGACTTTACTAACCGGCTCACTTTCCCTTTCTTTTTCTAGTCTTGCAATTTCTTCATGAAGTCTTTTGTTTTCTGCTGCCAAGCCTTCTATTTTGAACTCATCTACATTAAATATATCCTCTAGCGCGGGAAAGAAAAAAGAATGAGGTTATAAATCAATCTCCACTGTTTGTCACCACCTATTCAGAAAATCTGAGTAATTGCCTTACCATTAGCATAGTGAATACCTGTTACCAAACCGATTGTTTTAATCTGAAAACAAAAACAAACCTACCTGAAAGCTATCATTACAAAATAAATAGGCAAAAAACAGGACAAAACAAACAGTTCTGCTGTCACATAAGAAAAATAATTCCCGTAATGTTAGATTCCAGAGTCTCGTAAGACCCACACAACAGGATAGTTGTTAGACAAGTTTCCTCTGTTTAAGCTTCATAAGTTGTCTTATTTGAATACTCCTTTCCTCATCATGAGCTTTCTTGCATGTTGAAATTTTGCTTACTTCCCCTCAGTCTTTTCCAAACAATGGTATAAATCATTTTTTTCCTACAAATATCTGGTAGCCATCTCATAATATATGTTTCTTTTCCAGTTGATGGATCCTGCTGGCAATGAGTGTGCTCTTAGTCTGTTTTCATAGAAGAGCTTTGAAAGCGGGAATTTTTTTTCCCTGCTTGTTCTCATATGCTGCTTATGTTTCCTTAAGTGATGAAACATTAAAAGTTTTCCAGCTCACTGAAGCTAAACAGGTGCATGCTGAAGCATGTATGGAAATCCTCACAACAGAGTTTGGAACTTCTACTGCTTTCAGAACTTTTCTTAGAATTATAAAAGGTGGAAGAAAGACACTGAAGTCATCTAGTCCAATTGTCAGCCCATCACCATCATGCCCACTGACCATGTCCCTCAGTGTCACATCTCTCTGTTTCTTGAACACCTCCAGGGATGGCAATTCCACCACCTCTCCCTGGGCAGCCTGTGCCACGGCCTCACTGCTCTTTCTGAGACAAGTGTTTTCCTAATATCCAACCTGAACAGCAGCTGAACTTTCTTACTCTTCAGATGAGCTGTCTGTTGTCTATTTATTTACTTTTTACAAATACTTTGTCAGAAACAAGGGTATTCGTGTAGATGGAATTTGCACCTGAGGAGCTGCTTTTCTGTTACAAAACCATTGAAAACAACAGTTTCACATGTACATCTGACAGCAGAACATGACCCATCTGTCTGTATTGTTAACAGTGCATGAAAAAAGAATTAAGCCAGTACAGTTGAGGTGCTTGAGAATTCCACATTTCTTTATCTTAGATCACTTTTGCTTGAAAATTGAGGAAACCTAATACTAGGAGAAAATAGCCTAATAACAAAACCAAATACTTCATTAAAACACAAAAACTTACTTAATTTTGACTGCACTTCTGCATCCAATTCTTCGTAAGTATCTCCCCCTTTCATGAAGTGCTCGTAGCACTTTACAATGTAGTCCATGAAAAGCTGAGAACAATTTCAATAGATTCCATGAAGGCTCAAAGAGTTGTAAACAGCTCATCTAAATATACTCAACTAATGGAATTAAACAACTGATACAATACATATCTCTGGTTTGGCTGTACTTCTTTTTGTAGGAGTAAACTTTTTTATTTCATTAAACAAAGTCAGAAGATATTATCAGGGCAGAAGAAGGTATCTAGAATTCACATAATTAACAAACTTCTACAGACACTGCATACATTTTTCTGGGATACTGATAAAAGATAGTAGATAGAATATTTAATAATTGCCTTGAAACATATGATACTCTGAAGCTACATAATATAAACAGCAGCTCTGTTTAACGTGCTTTTTAAGTAAACATGAACTTTATACTCCAGATATTTTAGAGAATTACTTCCACAATTAGATGAAGGTTACTCAAAAATAATTTGCTGCAGATATTCTTTCAAGTTTTATTTTTTTTTTTCTCCTTCTTAAGTAAGAAACAAACAAACCAACCTGAAGTGTACTGGCAGAATATCCCTTCCAAAACATAAATAAAACTCAAATAATACTAGTAATAGATAATAAAACAGAAAGCAAGCAAGGTGCTTGAGATGCATCTTAAAAATTTAAATATTAACACCAATTTTAAACAGAATAAATATGAATGGGAGTCATATTTATAATTTATTTTACAACCTTTACACTGTACTGCTGTTAACTGTATGAGACTCAAGTACTAAATGGAGATAACCTGAGGTTTTGCTAAGACTATAAACAAACAGCACAAAGAGTCCTTTCTCCGCAAAGGAGAACATAATAATAGCAACTAGGAGAAGGCAGCACTTGAGTTTAACGCCCAGCCTCAACTGGTCAGGATGTCTGTCAGGAAACTAGTTGATAAAGCTTTTTATATAATGCTATGTTTCCTAGAGAACTCTGAAACTATGAAACTGAACAGAATATACAACCATAGTCCAATTCAATTTATTCTACCATATTTAGATCATACTGTTTTCTTACAGCATATGGCAAAATTCAATTGAACAGTTCTGACAATATTCACTTTTTCATAGTACCTTGTTATGTACAATTCCATCATCAGTTTCGCCTCCCCAGTTCTGCCCATCGTCAAATGAAGATGGATTTTCCCTCATGGCAGCATACAACTGAAAGGCACAAGTGTACATACATAGAACAAGCATGAAGACCTCCATTCATCCTGCTGGTCAAGATTCTCAGCACAGGATATGGTTGGCCTTCTGGGCTGAAATCGCACGTTGCCAACTTGTTTTGAATCTTTCATCAACCAATAACTCCAAATTCTTCTCCTCAGGGCTGATCTCAAGCCATTTTCTACTCAACCTGCATCTGTGCTTGGGATTGCCCCAACCCAGGTGCAAGATCTTGCACTTGGCCTTGTTGAACTTCACGAGACTGGCATGGGCCCATCTCAAGCCTCTCCAGGTCCCCCTGAATGGCATCCCATCCTTCTAGTGTGTCAACAGCACCACTCAGCTTTTTTCCTCTTACAGAAATTTATCCAGTAAAAAAAAAAAAAAAAAAAAAAAAAAAAAAAAAAAAAAGCCATAATATAACATTAAAAAAATCAATTTAAATTCACTAAAAGTATGAGCTAGCCCCCAAGAGGCAAGTAAGAATACCTACCTTTTCCTTCACATGTAAAATAAAGGAAACTGTAAAAACACTATTAAGACACCTGCAATTAAAATTCCAGTTTGAAATGTGGAAATATTTGGTTTAAAGAACTCAGATGCTACCTTGAAACAGTCAGTTAACCAAATCAAAGCTGCCACAATCTGAGGCCAGGTGTGTGGTGCTCCCACTGTGTACATGGAGCTTTTTGACAAAGGAAAAGGGTACCTACAAGAGAAAACATTTTTAAATGCTGTGCAGAAGGAGCAAGTTTTTACATTAAGATCAAGCTACACAAGGAAGAACAAATTCAATTGTGCTTTACACTGTATGTTGAGAGAAGAAAAGGAGAGTTCTCATACCACAGGACTTTATTACATTATCATGGGTTTCCCATTATGTAATTCACGAAACTGGCTTTTTTTTTTTTTTTGCATATGCAGAGATTAGGAACAATTAAGGCCTCTTACAAAAAAGCATGGTTTTTTTCAGTCAAATCTGAATAAAGAAGTCAGCCCATTCTCCCTGGTTTTCATACAGAATCCTTAGATTTGTCATTTCTGGCCTTACTGCAGCTGTTCAGCACAATATATAAATAAGGATCTTACCCAAGCTCTTTGAAAACTCGGGGAATTTCCTCTTCAAATTTTGAGTCAGGCAGTTCATAAGAAGGGCAGAGAAATCCATAGATAAAAGTGAAGATTTTTACAAAGTCTTTTACAGATGGAGACTGTAGTGATTTTACGGTGACATTATGGGCGTAACCATTCTCAACAAGAAACTGGGGAAGAAAAATATACATATTAAATGGCATGCTAGTCAACAAAATCTATAGTTGAAACCATCAGAAAACCAAATATTTTGAGTAGTGCTTTTAATGCCTAATAAACAATTTTGTAAAATAAGTTAATGAGTTACCTCACAAAGCTGTTTGATACACTGCTGGATGAATGCCTTGTCATGAAGTGGCCTGGGATCCTTGATCTTTTCTGTACCAAACATACCATACTGACTGTTGCGTGAACCTCCAGCCCCACTAGTTCTAGGAACAAGAAATAAATACATTTTTTGTGTCAATACACAAATACAGAGTTCTTGGTTATACAGATCCTTACATTTGCTGGTTTTATATATTTTTTGCATATGTCATGCAAAGTGCTAAACTGAAGGCAATCCTCTAAGTAGAAAGATTAAAGAACAACATCCAGCCATAGAAGTCATGATGCCCACATAAAACAGAGGGATCACAGGTGAATATTTTCTTCAGTTTATTGAAATAAAGTTTCACAGAGCAGAAAAAAAAAAAAAGATAAGCCAAAGGTGAAGAAACAAACAATGCAAGTTGTTGAAACTGAGGATTAAAATACTCAAGGAACATTTAGAAGAAAAGCAGAACTCTGAATGAAATGAAAGAAGCTACCTGCAGACATTAAAACAGAAAACTGTCAACTAAGATGGTATGATTTTGTAAGGTTTTCATTGCACAGGGAAAAAGAAACTAAGGCAGAGAGTAATGCTGATTTGATTCCAATTTCACAAGATTACTACCTGATTTAAGCTTAAGCTAGCATTTTTTGTTTTTTTCTCATTTTTTTTCTTCTGAATTGAAAAGACAAAATAGAGGTAGGAAGTCAGACTAGCACTGTTAGAAAGCTTTATCAATGTCTGCTAATGCAAACATCTCCCAGGTCTGTACTGAGGGGGACATTCTTCCTTAAACAGGCCAATGTCTTGGGCAGCTCTTAAGCGTTGCAGTGCATGTTTCTCCTCTTGCATTCCCAAGAGGAAGAACAACTATTTAAGCAGATCCTGCTCCACAGCATTGTTATTTAGTGACCAGAGTGTAGGAAGGCAGACCTGAATGCTAAGGGCCTCAGATCCATTTTTCCCCATAATGAAAATGTAGCAAGAAAGTAAAACTGTAAAATGCTATGAGATTGTTTTAATTTACAGCACATTGATCTGAAGCTATCAATACCTCTTCCCAAAAAAGCTGACTTTCCTTTCTGAAGTTGCAGACGTAGTTTTGCTCATGCTCAGCTTTCCAAACGTTCCTCTGTCCTTCCTGAGAGATAGGGAGAAGGATTCAAATGACTATTTCTACCATTTCATCTTTTGCTTACATAAGAAAGGTATAAACACATTAATTAAAGTCTAACCAGCTTCAGGACAGCAGTATCTTAGAAGCATCAGCTGATTTTAATGCATTATTTATCCACTAGTAAGGCCATTTCTGCCAGTTTTATTAGTGTACATTTTATACATCAAGTACCCAGCCACCCCCCAACCACCTAGCAAATATGCAAGAAAAAAAACCATTATAATGTGAGATGTGTCACAGGCACATAAGCGAAGTTTTAGATTTCATAGAATCATATCATAGGGTTGAAAAGGGCAACGATCATCTAGTTTCAATGCCCTGCTGTGTGCAGGGTTGCCAACCACCAGACCAGATTACCCAGAGCCACAACCAGCCTAGATTTTAAATTATATGCTGACCATACTGCATAAACACATAGATGACAGCAGATTGGTCATTTAAAGGTCTTTAAAAAAGAAAAAAAAAAAAAGACAAAAGCAAACAAACAAACCCCAAGCCAACTAACAACAACAACATAGTATTTTTGAGAACTATCGAGTTTTAAATTCATATTCACTCAACCAATAAGTTAAGCTAGAGATTTTTGGTGGTTTTTTAAATTAATTATTTTTTTATATTTTGCACAGAAGGTGAGCACTTGTGCAGAAGTCTTTGGCTGCAGAGGGTTTTCTTCTTACTGCTCCCATCTTTTTCAGATGCTACTCGCTGCAGCAAAGCCACCGAGGCTGAGGTTTGCGCACACGTTGTTAGCGACATGACCATCGCCACTTACATTTGAGGCGTCTGAAGACCCATCTTGTTGCTGTCCTGCACTCTCAGCACCATCGTAGACTGCCGACCGCTACTCCCACAAGTGGTTGAGCTTCGCCTCATTGCAACCGAGCTGTAAATCGGAGTCTGCCGGTATTAGGAAATCCAGGCTCTGAGAATATTTGTGTTTGCGAAATACGCGATGACTTTCTAAGGGGTGAAAAGACACAAGTTGTACATCAGACCAACGATCACACGACAGAAGAGACAAAGCAACCAGCGAAGAGGAAGGCCGCGCTGGCGAAGCGCCCAGCAGGTCTCCCATCGATCCCTTTCTCTACCACTACCTGCGAGCCTGCTTATCAGCTGCGCCTGCAGCCGCCTCACCGTCCTAGGGGAACCACAGCCGTCCGTTGCCGTGAGCGGCGCCGAACCCTTCCTCCTGATTTCAAATCCGCCCGCCCGTTACGTCACGCGCGGCGCCGCAAGAGTGCAACGTCACAGCGGAGAGACGGCAGCCAAGGGATGTGGGAGTTGGGGGCGTCGCCGCTTCCGCCCACTCAGCCTGTCGCGCTCTGTCTGGCCTGCTGCCGTACAACAAGATGGCGGCGCTCGCTGGTGGCTGAGCGGCGTCGGTGAGTGAAAGAGTGAGAGAGCCTCTGCGCTGCGGAGCGAGAGATGCGCGGTCTCGGGGCTTTGCAGAGGGTTCCTGAGGGCGAGCGTGGGGAGAGAGCGGCCCGCAAGGAGTGCTTCATTGTGCTAGGCTGTTCCCTGCCTGCAACGGGTTTCTCTCCTGTTAGCGAGAGCCCAGAGGAGGGCAGTAAGTGTGACGAGCGGCTGAGCTCCCTGGGTTCGTTCAGTAGAGGAGCTGACGGGAGGCCTGATGGCGACTGCAGCTCCTCACAGGGAGCAGAGGGGCAGCGCCGAGCGCTGCTCTGTGTGACAGCGACAGGGCCCGAGGGAACGGCGTGGAACTGCGTCAGAAGAGGGCAGCTGGGGGTTAAGGACAGATGCTGCACCACGGGGCGGTGGGCATGGCCCCGAGTTTCTGAAATTCAAGAAGTGTTCGGACAGTGCTTTCACACACAAGTTTTGAATTCTTGTGTGGTCCTATATGGAGCTGGGCATTGGACTCAATGATCCTTGTGGGTGTTTTCCAACTCAAGATATTCTATCATCTTACGTGGCTGGAAGACTACAAGGCTCTGAAATAGAATGGCTTGAGTTGGAAGAAATCTTAAAGCCCACCCTGGCCTTGAGCACCTCCAGGGATGGGGCACCATAGCTTCTCTGCACAGCCTGCTCCAGTCTGATGCATCACTGCCCTCTGAATGAAGAATTCCTCCTAACATCTAACCTAAATCTCCTCTCCTTTAGTTTAAAACATTCCCCCTTGCCCTATCACTAGCAGATAGTGTAAAAAGTCCATTGCTCTCCTGTTTATAACCTGCCTTCAAGTACTGTAAGGCTGCAATGAGGTCTCCCTTGGAGACTTCTCCAAGCTGAATAAGCCCAATTTCCTCAACCTTTCTACATAAGAGAGCTGCTCCAGTCCCTTGATGATCTTTGTGGTCCTCCTCTGACCTGCTCCAACAGCTCAACATCCTTCTTGTGCTGGGGGCCTGGACTTTGACACAGTACTCCAGGCAGAGCAGGGGCAGAGTAGAGGAGGACAATCCCTTCCCTCTCCCTGCTTGCCACCCCTCTTTTGATGCAGCCCAGGACACAGTTGGCCTTCTGGACTGCAAGAGCATGCTGCTGGCTCACATCCTGCTTTTTATCCACCAGGGCTTTCAAGTCCTCCTCTGCAGGGCTGCTCTCAATGAATTCTTCTCCCAGTCTGTACACATACCTGGGATTGCCCCAGTGCATATCTGGGATTGCCACGTCTCAGTTTACTTCACAGAAGGCCAGATTGCTCAACTTATTTTCTGTGACAAACTAGGATGTGATCGAGAAATACATGATAATGTGATGGCTTTCTTCAGAAGTGCATGAAGACTACTTATGTTTTTGCTACTGAATCCTGAGTTATGGAGTGTTACAGTATATAATTGCTAACTTTTAAAAAGACAGTTCTTAGAATAAATAATTCTGTGCAACATGATGTTATATAGAAAGCTATTTTAAAAAAATAAATGAGCAAACAAACAAAAAAACCCAACAAGCCTACCATAAAAAACTGAGTTAAGTTTCAGTGGTCCTAATAGTGAAACCAGTGTAAGCCAAGAATTTTCTGTGGTGTATCCATGGGCACAGGGAAATGTCTGTCACAGAACGGTGTTACTTTATGAAACAGTGGTGAGAAGTAATTCTTAAATAAGTATGTTACTCCCACAGGGGTAATTTGCTTCAGGAAGCCTACGTTATTACCTGCTATAGTTTCTGGGAGTTGATTTTTCTCTCTGAAGAGGGGATCTGTGATGTCTGTGGTACATCGGCTGACAGCAGGATGGCTCCTGGACCATCTGTCTTTCATCAACCAGTGTGGCTATGAGATCTGTGATTCCTTTGCATACACTGGTGATGTCACTACCAGTACTTCTGTCAGTTCTACTAACGATCATCCTACTTCTACATTTGCTACCACCTCTTCAAGTAATGGTCCCAGTGATGCTGTAGAAACAGAAGGTAAAACAGCAAGAACAAGATATGTATTTCGTGAAGAGTTCTTTCACATTTCTAAGGCCCATATAGCTGCAGCTCCTGAGGAACAGCTGTTGCAAGGAAGCCTTGAGTTGAGTTTCACAGAAATGAAGGCCAGCAGCAGAGCAGAAGAACACCAAGAAGGAACCAAGTGTGGTGTCAAGGATTCTGTTGCTGGTGCTAAGAAGGTATGTTCTCCACAGTGTAGTAGCCTATGGTCATCCTTAGGTAAATAACCTGCCATTAACACTATTTCTGCTTTCTGAAGTCACATAGGAGAGCAGGTTTTCCACAAGAGATTTCAGAATGCATGGAAAATGTAAGCACTCATAATGTTATTCTGGAGTTTCTTCTGTCAGCAACTTGCATCCTATGACTCAAAAACAATTGGTTTCTTGTGAAATCTCTGGTGGCGTTGGGCTTGAGTTAAACTGTGATAGCTGTCGTGGTTGTCCAGATTAACATGGAAAGAACAGTTTGAATTTACTTTCAATATATAGACCATACAGTACTGTTTGTTACAGTCCTAAAACAACAAACAACTGGAAAATGTAACAGGTCTAAACTAACAAATCTAACCTTTGAAGACATACTTGTTTTTCTCCTGCTACTGCACTTGGCGGCTGAACAAACACCTTCTAGTATAGACCTAAAGGAGACCTGAATGTGAACAGAGGCACGTGCTAGGTAATGTTAGATCCCTGTGCTATGAATAATAATATAACATAGCTTTGTCACACCATCTCCAGCAGCCTAAGTATTTTGTGATCGTATTTTTGCTTACTGGCTTTATACTTGTAATAGAAAGGAATAGATAGGAAGTTTCTTCCAGTTTTAAAAGAGTTTATTTGTAATTTAGGTATGTTTGAGTATTTATTTTTTTGTTTTTATTATGGAGTAACGTTTCCCTTTTTTTTTTTGTTCTTACCCTGTTTGCTCCTTCTATAGAAGCGTAAAAGAAAATGTGTGTTCAACAAAGGTGAACTGGATGCTTTAGAATACCATACCAAGGTAAGTTTGAATAGAAGATAATTTTGCAAGTACATGATGTTTAATTTTGAACTATGTATGGAGAACAAAAACACAGCTGTAAATAAGTTCTCTTCTTGTAGCTTGCTCCACTATTCCTGTTAAGACTATGCTTAAAGAAATATTTTTTCTTCCTTTACACAATAATGATTTTGTAGTAAATGTGCAGTCTGTTATGTTGCAGTGTAGGGGTCCCATAGGTATTGTTCTGAATAAGCTATGGATGTGGAGCAATGACTTAAATGAGAGAACTTTGAAGTTCAACATCAAACACGGGTTTATGAGTGAAAATATTTAAGTTAATACACTATTCCTTCAGATATCTCAAGGATTGTACTACTACAGAAAAGAACACATTCAGGCTTTTTTGGTATTTTGTAAGAGAGTGTTTAAAAACAACCAACAAACAGACATCTTGTTGAGCATTCCTTTTTCAGGAGCTTTAGAAACAATAATAAGTATTTGAAACCTGTGTTAGAAACTACAGAATCTGGCAATAAAGCTGTTCTAAATGAGCAAAAATTCACCGGTAGATAAACCTCATAAATGCTCAACAATTTGAGAATTAGATAGGTCTCTGTGTTCTGTATAGGGAATATTGCTGAAGAAGTGAGTGTGCGTACAGATCCAAGAATCTTGGCATTGTTATTTGAAAAACGTGTTATTTTAAAAAACTGCAGAACCAGTTTTTAGTAATGTAATTTGGTTTACATGCATACGTGATATTGACTTTGAAAGCAAATTAAAACATACTGGTTTTAGATCTGGGTATATACTCAATCAAAGTTATACTTGTGGACTAAGTTAAACTTCAAGTTAAGTGTTGACATTGCCTTGAAATTTGTTTGTTTAGATCAGTAATATTCTGCCACTATCATCTGTGAAAACTTTCATTCAGCAGTCTGCCTTTCTCTAGACTTCTGACTATTGCCACTTTGCCAAAAGAAAACAAACAAAAAAAACCCCACCATACGTTAGCATGCCCTCAGTATTATGCACCAATAGCTAGCTCTTCAGGTGATGGTTTTGGTGTTTGGCAAGGATTCTTCTCCCACTGCAGATTGAAGATGTTTTGATTGCTGTTTCATTTCCTGATGTTACTATGTGTATACTCAAAAGATCATTTCTCTCTCTTTTTGTCTTGTTTTGTTTTTCTTCTCCTCTTTATGATCATACAGATCAGAAAATTCATTTGGGAAGGCACTTTGCATTTAGTCCAAGAGGGACTCAAAAGTGGTTTTCTTCATCGTGCTGCTGCAGCACCCAGTTGTGGGAAGAATGTTGTTCCTAGACCCGTTGACTGTGGGTTGGCTGAATTATGTGAAATGGCAAAGCAATTTCCAGCTGTAAATGATGGTGATCATCAAGCTGTGAATGTGCTAGATGATGAAACCACCACTCCAGAGCATGACCTGCTTTCATGTGTTACAGAGAACAACTCAAACTGTGCAAAGATAGTTGTATTAATGGGACAGAAGTACTTGGTGCCACCGAAGAGCAGTTTCCTTTTATCTGATATTTCATGTTTACAACCCCTGCTGAACTGTAAGTATCTTTAGTCTATTCCTTCTTTAGAATAGGGATAGACTATCCCCTATCTTAAGAATCTATCCCTTCTTTCCTGCCTTAGAAGGCTGGTTAATGTCAAAATAACTAAGGACTCAGTGAACTGTTTTCTAACATAGAGCATCATGCTGATAATGCTACTGCAAGCTTTCAAAGTGGCATTTGTAACTTTGTGCAGACAGGTGAAGGTTTTCAAAGGAATCCTCAGTGGAGTTAGGAATGCATGTCATGGGGAGGCTCCAAGAGGCTCCAATAAAAATCTCAGCCATTGCATTTTTACATGAAACACAGAATGCAGCAGTTGTTAAGCATATTCTGAGCCACAGTGGATCTAGAAGTCAAGTAAATGCATTGAATTGGAAATAAACTATAAAATATAATATATAATAAACTATAATATATATATATGGTTTGGGTTGGAGGAGACACTAGAGACCATCCATTTCCAACCCCCTACTATGAGCAGGATTGCCACCCAGCAGCTCAGCTGGGCCCAGGGCCCCATGTAACCTGGCTTCCAGGGATGGGGCACCCAGAGCTTCTCTGTCAGCCTGTTCAGTGCCTCACCACCCTCTGGGTAAAGAGTTTCTTCCTAATATGTATTCTAAATCACCCCTGTTTAGTTTAAAGCCATTTTTTCTGTGTCTTACCACTACACTCTCTAATCTTCATCTAACCTCCATCTTCAGCTTTCTTTTAGGCCACCTTTAGGTACTGGTAGGCTGCAAAGCCTTCTCTCCTCCATGCTAAATAACCCCAGCTCCCTCGGCCTTTCTTCATAGGAGAGGCGATCCGGCTGCTAAATGAGAAGTATTTCTTGCTGGCTAGGGTCAGTCCATTGTGAGGACAACGCCTCCAATGTTAATAAAGGAATAAGATGTAAAGGACATTAAATGTTAAATTGTTGTTCTCACTAGCTATTTAAACAATTAGTATCAGGCTCAATAAAGGAAGGAGTATGTTGCCTGGGAAAAATAACGTTAGAGAGTCCTTCTTTTTCATAGATGTGTTCTGTATCTTCTCCCATTAACGTAAACCCAACTTCTGTTAGGAAAACTGCCTCAGTTCCCTTCCTATTGCCCACTAATTTCTATTTCTTACTCTGGGTCTGGCTCTGTCTGTTAACATCTAGTAGTGTAAAACAGTTTTCCAGGACTGGTTCATAGCTCTGCATGTACAAGTTGGCCTGCTGAAAGATCACACAGGACGGAAAACTTCAAGGATTCAAGGGTGCAGCCGTTCTCTCAGCTGGGTGCCTTATTACATGGCTTCTTTCAGGAAGCTTGGAGAAATTTTAATGTCTTGGAGACTGGCACTGTATGAGGTTTTTGTTTTAAATTCCCCAAGAGGTTTGACATTTCTTGGAGGTATTGAATCCAGCACAAGTCACAGAAACATCCTTTTCTTGGGTAATCAGCCTAGGAATCTGAGAAGTATATGATTATCTCAAGTGTTTAAACTTTTGTTTCATTATTTGGGGAAAAAAAGAAAAAAAGAACACTTGCAGTTTTGCTACCTCGTTAGCTTTTCAAATATTGTCTGTATTTAGGTAGCTAAACCTTTATCAATTTTAACTAGTACTTTTAATTTTAACTTTAAACTTTTAAATTAATGAATTTACTGGTTTCTTTACTAAATTAGTTTTGTGTAATTTTTTTCCCAGACAAGAAAAAGTATGATGTAATTGTGATCGATCCACCATGGGAGAACAAATCTGTTAAAAGGAGTAACAGGTAAACTTTATTGTGAAATTACCTTGTCATCTCTGTTTACAATGGGTAATTTACATTTTAATTTACTGTTGCAATTCAAGACTCATGTAACCATAGTTGTAGCTTAAGCTAGCAAATACTTTGATGCATGCCAAAGTCTGAAAGTTCAACTCTAAAACTGTCTCAGGAATTTCAGTGAAATGACTTGGAAACTTTCAATACAAAATATTTGCAAGGCTATATCTTAAATTAAATTTGGAGAAGAGAAGGCTCTGGGGAGACCTCATTGTGGCCTTCCAATATTTGAAAGGGGATATAAACAGGAGGGAGAACGACTGTTTACAAGGATGGATAGTGATAGGACAAAGGGGGATGGTTTTGAATTGAGACAAGGGAGATTTAAGTTAGATACTGGGAGGAATTTTTTCACACAGAGGGTGGTGATGCACTGGAACAGGTTGCCCAAGGAGGTTGTGGATGCCTCATCCCTGGAGGCATTCAAGGCCAGGCTGGATGTGGCTCTGGGCAGTCTGGTCTGGAGGTTGGTGACCCTGCACATAGCAGGGGGTTGAAACTGGATGATCATTGTGGTCCTTTTCAACCCAGGTCATTCTATGATTCTATGAAATTACCTCATTAATGAAAGAATGCTATTTTTCTGTACTTCTCAGGAAGGCTTGAAGCTAACTGTTTTGTATGGCCCAGATCAGACAGATGCTTATTTGAAATTAATAGTTATTATTAATACTACATAAAGATAGATAAAAAATTTGTAAGGCTGAGGTCCAATTAAGAAGTTTTAGGGTTTTTGGTTTTTTTTTGAGCTTTATTCTGATGAATAGAATAAAGTGATAATGCAGCAGTAAAATCCTCAAGTGCAGTAGGAACTTCGTGAGTACTGTACTTTATGAAGTCATTAACTTAGAGTTTTATGGGCCTCTTTCTCCTCTGAGTAACATTAAGTTTCTGCCAGTGGAGCTCCCTTGTTTACCACAGAATTGCATCCATGTGAAAGGAGGCTGAAAAGAAAATAGAGCCTTGTAACTTTCTAGAATAATATCTACTATAACTTCTTAAGCTTCTTATGAAGATCTAATTTGTAGATAGAGATTGGTTAGTATATATATTACTTTAAAAGCCCTACAGAAACCTCTAGGGAGTCAGTTAAACTCATTCAAATACATTGGTTTTTTTTTTTCTTACCAATATAAGTTACTCCTAGGAAAATTTTAGACATGAAATTCACAGACATGAATTAGCCAACTATACCCTCTCTCCCTTGCAAAATAAAACCAGAAGGCAGCTTCAATGCTGTTGTTAGTTGCTGAGTTCATTATCTTGTGGATGGCTAAAGAAGATACGTAGTTAAAGGTTCTGCTCAGTAAAACTTAAGTAAACAGAGTAATGATTTCATATCAGAATCACAGATCACAGAATCACAGATTCAGTGGATCTGTCCACTGGGTGTCACTCTGGGCCTATTTTTTTATGACTTTCTATGCTGACAGAAGGTATTTCTTTAAACGTTTTGGCTGTGTAATTTCCTTGTTTTTGTTGCTTTGCAATTTTATTATGTGGTGTATGCTAACTTGCTTTCTCACTGTATTGGTATACAGATACAGCTACTTGTCTTCGTGGCAAATCAAGCAGATTCCTGTATCAGCGCTAGCTGCTCCAGATTGTCTTGTTGTCACATGGGTGACTAACAGACAGAAGCACTTACGTTTTGTTAAGGATGAACTTTATCCACATTGGTCTGTGAAAACACTTGCTGAGTGGCACTGGGTAAAAGTAAGTTCTTTGTATTATTGCTTTCTTGGCAACTGAGGGGTCTTTCAATGTGGCACTTTATAGTTCTATAAATTGTCTATCTATTTTGATGTGCTTTTGTATTTGAAAGGTATGGTGTTGTCAATATCTTCCTTTTTATCAGATGGTGGGAAAATTGGATTTGAAAATCTTCCACTGTGTATTTCTAACTCCTCTGTGTCAGATTACTAGATACGGAGAATTTGTATTGCCTTTGGATTCTTTCCACAAAAAGCCCTATGAAGTTCTTATACTGGGGAGAGTTCAAGGAAACATAAAGGAAGCCCTAAGGTATGCCAGGCTATGGTAATTTTTATTTGAGGCTGCTAGGATTCTACTTACTGGTGTGTCATCTGTCCATAATACAATATAGTGTTCCCAGATCTCCTTTTAGCATCATCTTTGTCTGATTTTGAACCTAAAAATGGCCTCACTTGCTTTAGGAAGAGGGAGTGCTTTAGTAAGATGAAAGGGCAGAATCTTTTTGTCTGTTCCTTATGTCTGTCTGTGTTGGAGAACTGGCTCAAGTAAAAGGTGTGGGCTTCCTTTGCTGGTAGGTTCTGTTTGATCCCAAGTCTTTAGAATAAGCTGAAGCCATTTTTGGCTGCTGATGGAAACAACAACTATGTTGTTTGTTCTTGATGGCTTTGTGTGGCCATTGTTAATTGTGTTTTGTCTCAATTCTTAATTGTTTTGGAACCCCTCTTTTACACATCATCAGGGAGCAACATTCAGTTTCCCTTAGGCTTTTGTGAAGTTTGACTGTGAATAAACACTCTTACCTCCTATCTCAATTATCAGAGAATTGTGTATGTATCATTCTGATGCTATTCATTCTCATACTTTGTTTCTTGTTCTGGTTTGTACAGCAGGAAATCTGAAGATGTTCTTCCAGTTCCAGAACATAAGTTAATTGTCAGCATACCCTGCAGTCTACATTCACATAAGCCCCCCCTCACTGGTATGTTTTTGTTGATTTGTTGTGTTTCTGTGGGGTGTTTGATTTGGGCATCTAAGATGATATTAAGCATCTGAGCCAAAATGAGATATCTTTATAAATGATGCATCTTAATTTCTCATATGCTAAGCAATTGTGCCCACCAGGACCTGTGATTCCTCAACATTTCTAAAAATGCTTTTAGGCACCTAAGGTCTGAAAAAGAAAATCACTGTAAAAAGTAGAACTTTGTGGATAATTGTGTGAATATTCTGAGTAAAAATGAAGAAATTGAACTACATTTCTTCTACACTTGCTTTTGAAATCCTGCAGGAACAAATTATAAATGATGTATTTATTAAGTTATCCCAAAGAATGTAAAGCTCCTGTGGTGGTGGCTGTGAACTTCTGGAACATACAAGATGAAATATCTTCTACTTACCTAATAAAAACAGAAAGAGAAAATGTTTCTATTTCTGCATTAGATGCTTATATACCTGCAGTGCAGTTCTGCCTTTAAATCTGTAACGTGAATCATTTAAAAACTGTTAACAGTAGGCAACAAAGAAGGCATACCCTGTTTATTTCCAGGGGGCTGCATTAATTTGCTGAAATTGATGCAGTAGCTCCCAGCTAGCCAGTTAGCATTTGGATGAATCATTTAAACTTTTCAAGATTTAGTTCAAAAGATTAGAAGATTTCTGCATCATGTGCAGATTTTGCACATTATTCCAGAGAAAAACTTCCTTTTGTCAATAGATTCTTTCATTATTATAGAACTTGAGTGCCTTACTATTATATGGCAAGAAACTTATTTGCTTCCTCTTGCAAAAATAGTTTCATCCTTCCCGAGGGGAAAACTCACGATGTACCTATAGATATTACTGGTAAACGTGGTTCAGTGTAATCACATCAGAAAACTCAGGCAGAAGAAATGCATGCTGCTATTGGAAAGGCATCACTGGCCTGTTCCCTCCATTGTGCTGACGTGCTTTCTTTTCTTGGTTCCCAAGGAACAGAATTACTTCAGTTAGGAAGCTCATCTGAATGAGGAATGAAAGGAAGGCTTTGAAATTTATGTTTGGGGATTGTATTTGTTATTAAATCAAAACATGCATATATATATATATATATATATATACACATATATATATGTTAAAAAATTAGTAGTTGACGTAATTTGGGTTAGCTTTACTTGAAAAGAGCAATTCTAGGAAGCATCTGTTTGCAATTCTGAAGCTACATCCTTAAAAATGATGACTACAGCAGGAAGTATGTATGTTGATTTAAGCTAATGGGTGGTAGAGCAGTGATTTGTGAGGCAGCCACCTAGGGAAAACCTTTTCAGAAAACCAATACTTCAGCAACACGCTCAGACATGATCAGAAAACGTCTGATATATCCAGGGCTGAAAAGCAGCAGTTTGTGTACACACTGTAGAGAATTCTAGCATCAGATGGTCCTCAGAGCTTTTCTTTTCTGTGGTGCAGAATCTAGAAACTGTATTAAGTCTTTATAATTGATGATCCTGAATGGGTTTTGAAAGAAATTGTCTGTACCAATTTCTATGTATTTCTTGAATCTTTACATGATTGATTTTGATACCATTGTGCTGTATTCATGTTTCTATTTGAGGAATAAATTTGCTATCAACCAAAATCAGTGGTTTATACAGTTCCTATAAAACTACGTGTGTATGTACAGTGTTGGCAGCTTCATTCAGAACAGGCTTATGGAATGAAAAGGTAGACTAGTGGCTGTTGATTTGTCTTCAATATTCTTAAAGGATATTGCTTTCATGATCAGGCAGTATTCTCAAGTGGCCAGTAGAGAGCAGTTGAGCTACATGCTAAAATAGTTTAGAAACAATTTAAGCAGAAGCAGAGATTTGGCAATGGGGGAGAAGGACACTTGATGAGTCACACGCGTTCTTTATGCTTTGTTTAAGAAGTAACAAAGCCAAAAATATTATTATTTACTGATGCTGTCTGGCACTTTATTTCTAGTTACTACTGTAAAGGCTGTACGTTCCTACATATGTAGCCACTTATTGACTTATTATAACAGTTTCTCTCTCTGGGGGAAGAGGAAGATGTAAATTAAAGTAAGCCATCAAAAAAGAGATGTTTGGGTTCCTGCAGTGCATTTAACTATGAAATTGTGACTGTAGGGGTTTTGGGTGATGCATGTGCTGTGTTCAGTTCTTAGAGCTTTCATATATAATTGTAAGTGTACTTAAACTGCTTTATGCAAATGTGTTAAAATGAAATTTTATCACTCTTGGTTTTGATTCAAATAACAGCAGGTTTTCTTTCTAATTCTATTCGCTACTGCTCTTTAAGACTTAAATGATACTTTGCATAGAGATGATATAAAAGAAGGTTGGACTTTTTTTCCTTTTTCTGTTTTAGAGATTCTTCTTGTTATAGGCATTTCTCCTCTAGTATGTAGCATGTACATTTATTGTTAAAAAACTTTATTGCCAAATAGGAGTATGCCTAAAAACATTAGCATTAATTATTGGCTGTGTTCTAGCTGCTTTGCAGATCTTCAGCAGAAGCACGCAGAGGAAAATCTTGGAAACTTACTTCTTCTGTAGCAACTCTGTGACTTGTGAGGCTATTAGGAAAGTGGAAATAGAAACAGACAGCATTTACTTCTACCCTCTTCTGGTAGACTAATCAATGGGTACATCAAAATCTAGCTTAAACAGACAGTTTAGGAAAGATACAGAGATATTAAGCCATCTTTGCCTTGAGTTTCTCATCCTTTTTTCTGGTCTTTTTCTAGACAAATCAGGCAATAAGGGCCTCTGCTTTGCAAAATTTTGAAGGCTTACGATGAAATGAGTTCAATTATGTGTGGGCTGTGCTGTGTATGGCTCACAAATCAGACAGTAAAAAGCCAGTAAAATCATTTTCACCTTATTTATCCAATTTGCTGTGCAGAATTTATTGTTTAGGTAATGGAAGTTGAAAAGAGAAGGGGAAGCTGTTGCTTGTTTCAAAAATGGTTCCTTCTTTTTCTCATGTAAATGATTTTACAGCATGCATCTTGGATAATGTGTGCCATCAAGAGTAAAACCAGTGTTATACCTACAAGCTGGCTTTGTGCTAGCTTTGTGGGCATTAGATGGCCACGTATAGATACCTGAGTTGCACCTGCAGTGTTTGACATCTGCAGATAATGAAGAATAATCTATTTATTGTCTATTTAAGCTGCTTTTTGTCAGCTATAAGCACAGAGAAGTAATTGTTAAAAATTAAAAAATATCTGTCCCTACTGCAGAAAAATGGACATTTAGTTTTTCTACTGATGTAGATCCTCTAATCTGTTTTCAGGAAGAACTTGAGTTTGCTGAAGGGATGGAAGTTAGATCCATATGTGCTGAGTTAGTCTTTTGGTGGTATAAAGGCCGTAAAAGGCTAACAAAGAGGTTATAATTCATACCAGAAGATGTGAAAACTTGGTGCTCAAGGGAACCAGTGTAATAAGAGCAAAATACAGCCATATTATTGCCCTCTTGATATGCTAATTTCCCTTGCAGTGAAGACTACTGCTTGATGTGATTATGTAAATGCCGCATCCAAGCAATGAAGAATCATACTATAATGTAATCTTGTATTATATGTAATCTGTCTCTGTAATCTGTTTTTTCAAAAACACTTTGTACAGAAAGACCTTCTCTCGGGGAATGTGAGTGAGGAAGATTCTTGGGACTTCCAGTTTAAATTCTATGACCAACTTGTTCAAAAGATTGGCACAGTCTTCTGGTTCCTTTGGAACTGGCCTTTTTTTGGCTCCCTTTTTTTTTTTTTTTTTTTTTTGCTTCTGGCAAACCAGTCTGCTGTGAGTCTTAGCTGAATCAACTAAGTATGCTTTTCAAATTTTTCTCTCAGGCATGGAAGTTTTTGGTGTTTAGTGGTACCTGCTCCTGACTTACTGGACTAAGTGCTGTGGTGACATTTGTAGTCTATGCCTTTTAAGAACAAATTTCAAAACTTGTTATGTGCTATTAGTGAAGTTTTGTCACCTAGATCATTCTTTCCTCTGCTTAGCATAAAGCAGTTCTATTTTATTTTTATCTGAAGAACAAAAAAATAATCATATAATGCCTGGACTCTGCAGTAAGCTCTGCAGGATCTTATGCACGTTTGGGTCAAAATAATAATATCCTACAGCTGTTAGATTTGCTCCCAGAGAGTTCACCAAAAGCTTTGGATTTGCATTCCACAGTCTCTCCCTTCTCTTCCATGGAAAAAGTACATCCTCCTGCACCATGGGCTTTCTTAGATGATGAGAAGAATAGATTTTTGGAAGACCTTTGTTAAAATGTTGGCAGCAGATTGTGCATAAGAAATCCTTAATGAAATAGAGCATGGAAAAAGAATAATACGTTTTACCACATAATTAAAAGAAAATTTTGCAAAATGATACAAAAGCAGCTTCTCTGAAGTGGTGTGACACTAAACAGCAGTATTCAGAGCAAGAAGTTTTCTATCAGAATGTACATGTTTTCAGACTCTTCTCCGCAGAAGTTAATTTGTGTAAGGATTTTAGCTTCCCTGTAAAAGGAATAGGCTTTTAGATTAGGATTCCTGCTGGTAGCTGTCTTTTTTTAGATTGAAAGTTACTTTGATGATAATCTATATGAAATACTCTTTTCACATTTGTTAAAGATTGGAAGAACGAAAACAAATTTATAGGCTGTACCAAAATATAAGAATGTTGGAAGATGCCCATTACAAAATATTTAGGTTTTGAATAGATTGAAGCTTTGGATTGTATAGGTAGAGAATGCATTTGGGATTCATGAACGCTGATTAGAATGTGAGGTGGATATTTATCTTTCTGCAGCAGGACCAATCCATGACAAGAGCATCCGAGGATTCACACAGGGAGTCTGTGACTGGCAGACTTGATACAAAAAGTCAGAACTTGGTTTGAACCCAAAAAAGCATTCTCTCTCATGCTTTGATGTATGCTACTTGGATACATTTCTGCTTTCTGATATGAATCATGTCTGAAGAGATCAAATCAAACAATACAGAGTTTATGAACTGTACTTTTAAGCTACGGAAATTCAGAAACTTCAAGAAGGAACAGGAGCGAGCGAGATATACTTTGGATAAAGAAATATTTTATTAGCTTTTGTTCTTTCATCCTCAGTCACAAAAATGCAACTTAAGATGTAGTTTTATTATAAATCTTTTTTTTCAGTCTTTTTGCCTCCTTTGTATCCTTTGCATTCCTTTAGCCTTTGCTTTTCCTTTGGACATTTTTGCATGTACTATTTTGTGGCTATTTCCTGAAACCTAGTTAAGAATTTCTTTGACCTATCCACAAACTAAATGGCTCTGTATAACAAGTGACACATTTAGTAATTAAGTGTTCGCAATAGAATTTCTCAAGTGAAATGCTATAACCAATCTCTTTTTCTGCCACTTGGAGAATAATCATAATCATTGACACAGCTGATGTTAGCGACAGGCATCTGTTTAGATACAGGCAGCAAATAAACACAATGAATTTGAGATTTATATTACTGAATGAAAGAAGGCAGTTATATACAGGTTTCTTTTGTTGATAAATTGCTATTTGGGGAGAAAAAGAAGTCCCTCCATTTTTATAGCCCTTCTAATGTCTGCTTATTTAAACTGGTGTTTCTTTTACAACAATTTTCCTCAAAAATTGGTTTTATCCCCTTTAAGATGCAGAGCAAAAGAGCATGATCTTAATCAAGGAAGGTGTCTGTCTGTTTATTTATGGAAATGTTGCCCTTGTGATGCAGGAGCCAGTTGAGCCTTTAGGAAGTGTTTTGTGGATATTTCCAAAAAATTTAGAACTTTCCCATGTAGATGATGGAATAAATCCTCATTCTCTTCCTCTAAATGAAAACTAATAAATCAAGGCCGTTAAAGGCCTTGACAGTATTGTTTAGGATCTCAAGGGCACTCATTTTAAATGACTTTCTCAATACAAATGGTCCAGTTGTTTGATTAAACTCTTAGAATTAATTTACTGTCTCTTTTGTTTTTTCAATGAAACATTCCATCTCTCATTTGCTAACAGCACTGGGGAGATTTTATTTATTTTTATGTTTATTATTACTGTTGTTGTTTGTACCTTTGTCATTGTTATCCTCATCTTTTTTTGTTTTTGTTTTTCTTATCTTGCACAGCGGTTCTGGCAGAGTTTGTCAAGCCAGATGTGGAGTGCTTGGAGCTGTTTGCTCGCAACCTGCAGCCTGGCTGGACCAGCTGGGGAAATGAGGTTCTGAAGTTTCAGCACATTGATTATTTCACTCTTCTGCAGAATGAAAACTAACTTTGTTCTTGTAGCTTAATTCTGAAATTCATCCTTCTTAGCAAGCTCTGGAGCTTGCTTTTCTTCTGGTTGGTGCACTCAGAAATGAAACCAACTGCACTTCAGTTGCAATTCTTGCAGTGACAGAATATCTGTTTGATAGCATCTGTATCTATACAAGCTGCTCCTCTTCTTTGAAGATCTTGGAATAGTTGAAGACTCATGTTAGCGGGCAAGTACATCCCTGTTTCTTTTTTTTTTTTCCTTTTTTTAAAAAAAAAAAAACTTCAGGAAAAGAAAGATATTCTCATTAAAACTATCATAAATGTAAGCATCATAAGTACTCCATAACACTTGTAATGAGTTATTTTTACAGTGATCATGTATTATTTTTAAAGACAGGCAAGCAAACTAATAGGTTCGCATTACAAATATTTCCTGAAAGACGATTGGTCTTTGCAAAACAGTGGATTTGAAACTGAAATAATTATGAAGACAGTATTTTCTCCTGCATATTTGCATCTGCCTGCCTACCTTGTAAGTCTATGAGTTGTAAATGGGCACATTCTTCTAAAACATTCAACAATTACATCTTTCTGTGGATAGTGTTAATTCTCTGAATACGCTGTAAATGATAAAGTCTCAACCATCTCACAATTTCTAGATACTAAGCTGTTAGATTTAACTAAACTAACTGAAATGACTTAACTGAAATTTTAACAAAATTTAAGTATGTTATAAATTTTCTTTTCTTACATTCTTGAAAGAGTAAAAAGTGCATTACATTTTTCAGCTTAACTAAAGATCATATTTCCTTAGTAGTAGTATATTTTTGTGTCCTTTGCTGCACATCAACTTGCTTTGAAAAGGAAAAATTAAAAAGTAGAGCTTCATTAAGTCTCTTTCCTCATTTGTGGCTGTACAGGCAGAGCAGCTGGACAATCTGCTTTTCCTGACAGCAAACTCCTGTGTTCTGTTTATAATGGGGAGCAAAATGCACTACACCCTTCTTTTTGTATTTTTATTACACTTTTTGTAATCTTTGCTGTTACGGTTTTAAATTTAAACTTCAAATGTCAGTTGATTTTTTTTTTTTTTTAATTTTATAATAAAAGTTAAAATAAAAACTTGTCGGTGTCTTATTAGCAGGCCCAATTGCTGTATTACCACTGCTTTTTTTGTTTTCTTTTTAAACTATTGTATCAATAGAATTGACAAAACAAGGAGCACACACATATATTTGTTTGTGTATATATTTATGTGTGTGTGTGTGTGTGTGTGTGTGTGTGTGTGTGTGTAACTAACTTAAACATATATTCGCCTCTTCTCCCAGGCAAGGAGCAGGACATGGGGAAATGGCCGCAAGTTGTATCAAAGGAGGTTTAGATTATAAATAAGGAAGAACTTTTTCTCTCAGAGAGTGGTCAGGCACTGGAATGGCTGCCCAGGGAGGTGGTGGAGTCGCCATCCCTGGCAGTGTTCAAGTGGCATCTGTACGACGTGCTGCGTGATGTGGTTTAGTGCTTGTGGTGGCAATGGTGATGAGGAGATGGTTGGACTAGATGATCTTATAAGTCGTTTTCAACCTTGTGATTCTATGATTCTATGATTCTGTGTTTACTTATGTTTAAGTAAACAGTGTGTCAGTGAAGGTAGATGCCTGGAAGAGCACTCCTTGCTGCATGATTTTCTTTTTCGATTTTAAACTGCCAGTATATAAGCACCTTACTTTAAAACTATAGGGGGTAAGAAGGTTCCTTACTTGTTTTCCATTTTACAGGACATTACCTGGGAACTCAGAAACTCCAGGTGGGAAGAATTCCCCTCCCTTACCATAGGGTTTGTCTCATCAAGAATCAAATGAGTGCATGACCCTTAAATACAGAACAAATCTTGTTTGTATGTTTTGTTTTTCCACTGTACTCTGTAAAGCCACACAAGAAATTGCAGTAGTGTCTGTTCTACAACCACTACTATGAATGGCTCCAGACTACCTTTTAATTGCAAATAAAAGACACTGGCTGAACAGTCTTGGAGATGAGTAAGCTACCTTTCTTCCCCTGTGAGCCAAACAGCAGAACTCTTCTAAAGGAATGACCTTCTTCAAGCCTGTTAAGAATGGATGACCTATTTAATCTGTCTTTCTTGTGGTATCCCTTTACAAGTTGCAGACTTCTGGCCCTTTTGCTATCTTCTTTGCAATCTTCTAAGAGTTTAGTACATCTTGTTGGTTTGTTGCCAGCTCAGAAATCTCATAGTATTAGCAGCTAATAATTTTGAGGTCATCTTTTAAACATAATTATTGATCTGTTGTGCTTAATTCATAACTGAAATAGTCTTTGTTTCTAGATGTTTTAAAAAAAATGTAGCTGTCCTCAGCCAAACATCAGATCTTTCAGTGTCGGTGGTATGGTTCCTTTGAGGCACAATACAAAGCACGCTGATGAATCAGTGAAGAGTGAAGTCTGCTAATATAAAAGGACAATTTAAGACCAAATCAAATTTCTTTTATAAAAGAATGATGTTATCCATATTAATGGCTTTATATTACTTTCATAGTTGAAATCTGTCCTCTCTTGTGTCAAGAGTTGTATAAAAAAGGAAACCTGCTTCTGTAAAGGGGATACAGACTTGTTAAAAATGATGAAAGAGCAAGAGAGAAGGACAAAGGAATACAAGGTAGTGATGAGGTGCTGAAGTGAATTTGCTAAGTTGCGGCCTGGGTATTATGCACATCTTCAATACTTCTATGAAATCACAGGTTTCCTACCTTCTAAAAATAGAATAAAATATATATAAAGCCTATTCTACCCTGGTACATTAAATTTCACACATTCCAAGGAAAAATAGGTGACGTGTTATGCGTTTGACTTATGACATAGAATAGAAAAAAAAATATCTTTCTGTCTAAGTTCTCTCTGTTATGACAGTTTGGTGAAATGAGAACTGTAACTGCTCAAGAGTATACATGGAAGTACTTTATTTGGTATATCTGTTGTTATTTTAGCAGGGCAATAATAGAAAAGGTTCTTTGGCAAGGTGTTCTACTCAAGGCCTTTTACACTTATGTCTTATTGCAAAAAGCTCAGTTCATAAAAGGATAGTAAGTAATGTTGATGTTGAATACATCAGTTGTCATAATCAAACTTTCTTTTATGAAGCTTCAGGTTTGGAGTACAATTTTGAAATATCAAATTAGCATATGACCTTTACTTGTATTTTTAAACTTTTCTGAAGTAAAAAGAATTATACCAGTAAGATATGTTTTTGGAATAGCGATTGCTACGTGTGAAGTCCTCTAGAAACAGGAGTTGCTTTTGCAAAATCAAGCATTATTAAAAAGGAAAGTGAATTGTTCTTTGTCATGTTCAGCTCAGGTAGGTGTCAGTAGCAGTAAAGAGTACTCTCTGAAAAGTGATTTCTAAACCATGGACAATTATGAAATAACAGGAGGGAAATGCTACTAGGCCTTGAGAGTTGTGTTTGTTAATCTCTGTATACTATTCAAGATTTGCCTACTGCTTCTTTTGGGTTGAACATAACATTAGGTGAAGGAAAGGTTGCTAAGAGAACAGCCAAGGGATCAGGTTTGTCTGAGTTGCTGAAAGGATTCTTGTGATGTACCTGATGGTGGGTAATTTCTGAATGGTCTGACCATGTGCTGGAGCTTGTTGGATTTAAACACTTAGTAGTAACTTAGTTTTGTTACCTCACTGGCATCATTCAGCTGTCCTTGTGCAGCCGTTTAGAAGGCTTGGCCATAAAGTGGTGCACTTTGGGAAAACCCATACATCTTTTTTATCAATGTATTTCTCTGCATGCACAGACCCAAGGAAGTTTTCTAAAGTTTTCTTTACTGAAATACAGAATTTCAAAAGGTGGATTGTCTGTGGCCCTCAAAAGCTTACCTCCAGAATTCCTGGTGTTGTAACAGATTTGACCCTGCAAGTGGGATAGTTTGTGGCAGCGTAGTTAAAAGTGTGTGTGCTTTTGCAGGCTCAGTGCCTTACAGTGTGAATTCCTTTGAGTGCAGGCTTTTAAGCTGCAATCTACCCACTTCCTCTCCTTCCTTCCTCCCTTCCTTCCTCCCTTCCTCTATTTATCCATCTATCTATCTATCTATCTATCTATCTATCTATCTATCTATCTATCTATCTATCATCTATCTATCTATCTATTTATTTTTCCAGCAGCAGTGTGAGCTGAAGCTGCTTTTATATCCAGATCTCGCAAATAAAGAAGCCTTTTTCAGCCACATCAGTTTTTTTGAGTTGATTTTATACCTGTCCTCACAAACAGTCCTATGTACCAGAGGGCAGTATGTGAGTGAAAGAAGTTTGAGATGAAGGGAACAATGAGGGGCTGCTTAGTAAATGTGAGCAACAGTGTCACTGCATGTTGAATGGCAGCCAGCATTGGGTACCTAGGCATCTTGGAATACCTAGAGCATCTGAAGTACCACGTGGCTACACATTGGTATTTGCAGTTGGAAATCCAATTTTGGCAATAGCAGAACTGGCTGCTGCCATAAGGACATGAAAATGTGCAAGACAGGTGAGAGAGGGTTGTTAATTCCCTGTTAATCTTTATGTTGCCTAACTTGTAGAGATGAGGACAGAAAAGGATCAGTAGCAAGTAAGATAAATTGAACAATAGTAACATAGCAGATTGTTTTCCACTACGTACTTGATAGTGGAAGAACAGAATGAGGCCTTATTTGATGATGCTAAAGAAAATGATAGGCCTACCTCTGACTGTAGGTGACTTATTTCAGCTCAGCCTAGGGAGACAAGAGCCTAGTTTAAGACATTAACAAAACGCTGTGAAATCAAATATTTTAGTGAGAATTTTTGTTCTGATGTTAAGTGTCATAGAATTATAGCTTGGGTTGGAAGGGACTTTGAAGGTAATCTAGTTTCAACCCCATGCCTCAGGCATGGTAGCTAACCACTAAATCTGGCACCAGAGCAGGCTGCCCGGGGCCTCATACAACCTGGCCTTGAACACCTCCAGGATGGGACATAGCATGTAGTCCTATGTCTTCTTTTTTTCTACAGCCAGTCAGTAATTTTTTGTTAAAATAAAATACTTATCGCAATCATTGTTTATCTCCAGCTGGAATCTTGGGCACCCTTATTCAATTTTCCTTTTTGTTTATAAAAACTGAACATCTCCTGGGGGAATAGGGAGGTCAAGTATTCTGATTATGACTTTAACGGTGCCCCTCTATCCATCTTATATTGACCATTGTGGAGCTGACAGTCCTGTACACACCCAGGCCTGGTGTGATGTTCTCCACCCTGGCCTGTTATAGAACTACTCCTTTTCCCATTCTCTTTCCCTCTTGAAAGAGCATTGACACTAATTAGTGTGTAAGAAAATGAGGGAATGTAAGGAGAAAACAGCTGGTTAAGTGGAAACTGATACCCAAAACACAGTGAAATAATGGAGAGCTAATTGCACAATTTTATATTCGGTTCTACAGCTAGTGTCACTGCACTGCTTGTGTCTCTGTAAGGCGCTGCTGTTGACCATATAAAGAAATCTGAGTCTTTGTAAGATGTGCAGATCCAACTTTCAGCCCTTTCAGAGATGGTAGCATTTTCAACACAAAAGTGTGAGCATAGTTCCTATGGCTAGCATCATTTGCACAATGGATGTTACATACTGCTGGTTAAAGGCCAGTTGCAGAACGTACAAAATCTGAACTTGATTCCCAATGTTTTTTCCTGTAGTACTTTTTTTCTTAATCAAAAAAGATGATTTTGCTCAAAGAGGGATCCACATAAACATTTGTGTTTTTCATGCAAATTGCAAGATAAGATTTGCAAAGAGAAAGGTGGCATAGTTTTCTCATATACCCGCAGGAGAGGCACAGTATTATGCATATGCTAGAAATTGGAAGACTTGCTAATAATGTGATATGCTAAAAATAAGCAATATAGGTCTTGATTTTTACAGTACCATTAACTGAAGTCTGTAGCAAAATTTTAGTGTTTTACTTAACAGTATAGTCGTGTAACAGTTACATGTTAATTCAGGAAGCAGCTCATTGGAAATATTTTTATGACCCCATTTCTCTTCTCAAACTGTTCAATGTGTCATTTTATCTATGTGGCCTTTGTGCACTTCAGAAGTTAGGCTGGGTTCTGAAAGAAAGCAGGTGTCCTTTTCCAAAGTTCACAGTTTGTCTATTGGTTCATAGAACTTCAAAGAGACAGTTCTGACATAAAAATTACATTTCCCCACATCAAAGTTTTCATCGAAAAATTTGATGAGGCCTACAACCTAACTCATTAACAAAAACAAGAGGGTTTAGATTACGAAAAGCAATTTTTACCAACTAATGGGCAGTCAGATTAGCAAGGATTTCAGAATTTCTAATAAGTCCAAGGAAGTGCAGAACATAAAAGGAATGTAAATCTTAATAGAATTCTTGCTACAGGATGCAACTTACACGTGCGCACACACACATTATATATATTCCCAGTGATCTCCAAGGTTTGTTGTGTTGTTACACAACTCTCAAAGTAAAAAACGCAGAAGGAATCAACATTATCAAGACATAACGTTACAGAACAAAATTTTCTATTTTTATAGTGCTGAAGAGCCGCTTTTAAGGAGGCTGGGGACTGTCTTACCCAACAATTTCATTTTGTTGATATAATCATGGCTTTGTATAGCCATTTACATAATAGCATTATAGGTCTGTAAGAGAAACAGGATTATATTATTCCATAACAAAGTTACCGAGCTATTGGCATTGTACTTATACTAAGACTCTGCTTTTACATATAATTTTCATGAAAATGCTATTTAAAGGAAATGATTTATCTGTTATCACGCTGCTGGTTTTGTGATCTTAAGTAGACCTCAGAAGCTTAGGCCTTTTGATAACTGTCTTCTGGTGATTGTTGTCATTTTCATTTCAAATTGCTATGGTGAACTCTCCTCCCAGAGGAATAGCTTGTCTGTTCTTGTCCCTGCACACATTCAAGAGAAGGTGAAGCACAGTAAGAGTGTATGTCTGGCTTTGAGGCTTTGGCACATACATTTGTTTTTCTGGAGGATTTGATTTTTGTGCACAGGTATGTGTGCAAACAAACGATATCCCACAGATGTGCAGAGGAAAGACAGGTGGTGAACAGTGATCAGATGATGGGATCAACCGTCTCTGGGGAGGGCGCTTCCCTCTGTAATGGTGAGCAGTCTGCTCAGAATGATTGCATCGAGAACAAGGGATTTATCTAAAATGAACTCGCTTCTGAGTTTTTAATTCTTTGTTATAAATCTTCACTGGAAATCTAAATAGCTCTTTGAGTTTTGCAGATTTGATGATTATGCAAAGCCTCTTTGCATGGCAGTGGTAGCAAGTGAAAATAAATCCAGATGTACTGATAGACTTAAGACTCCCTTCGCAGCCCCAAAATGTGAAATAATATGTTCTCTTTATCATTTCTTACTGTTTAGCCATTTATGGAATGCATACCCTGTGAAGATGCAATAGTTTTCATTTTAAGTCTTGGTACTAGATATTTAGTCTGAGACCAGCTGTGACACTTAAGTATTTCCTGCTTTGATGAACCAGATGATGAAATAATCTAATTAGTCTTCTCATGAGAAGCAGTCAGAAGTATGATAGCTTTCCTATTTAAGAATCAATAAAATGGCAAGATGGTAAAATCTGTCAGGGCATCTGTAACATTAATGTTTTATTATGAAAAAATGGAAGTCTCATACAGATCTGATTACAGAGGATTACTTATGTTTCTTTATAATATCCAGGGATTAGCAACCAGTGCTTATCCTTTTGCACGCTGTCTGTATTTGTGAGTTCTAAAAACACAAGGGGTTCTGAGAATAAGACATACTGATACAAGTACTTAGTTTTCTTCCTCCCAGTGCGTACTGAAGTGCGTACTGCGTGACTTCATTTTTGCCATACCTTCTTTCTTTCTCACCTTTATGCATAGCAGGTTCCGGAGATACAAATGACAGTTTGCAGCTGGTATGAACATGGGAGGTTTCGCTGAAATTGATGAAATTGTGCTGTTTTACATGAGGAAAGCCATAGCCCTTTGTCTGACAATTACTGGTGCCCATTTTCACCATCACTGTTGAACCCTCCTATGAATTTCTCAGCTTATTCAAGCTGCAAAAAACAACAAACAGATTTCAATAAGGCAGGCATAGCATTTGCTAAACCATCTGTGACTGTTTTTTGACTTGTCTTTCTTCATGTGACCCCAGCCTTTTTGCTTTCTGCGTCAGAAGTAGCTCCTTCCATGGATCACAGGGGCACCAAACCATAATTAGAGGCTGCATGTGTTTATGCCTAATCCTTTGCCTCGAAGGAGCTGAGATGCTGCTGGCAGCTAAAGACATTTTCAGGTCCCTGTCTTGTGAATGCTGCAGCCTGGCATTATAATGAGTCGTCCTATCCCATCGCCTGTAGAAATGATCTACAGCTGCTGTTGTTATCTAACATTTAACATCTTTTATATATTTTATTGACCCTTACCAACACTACAAACCACAGATTTAGAAATACTGAGCTAAGTAGCTAACAATTCTCATGTCTTAAGTCCCATAGCATGTTGAAGCTATGCTCTTTTACAGTAATGCTTTCACCAGCAGACATCCCCTTTTATCTACCTGTCCTCACATAACTTGCTCATGTTGTGATATAAATCTATTTAGATTGGAAAAGAGCAAATATTTCAGGAGGCTTTCTAAAAGCAGCTAAAGCATTTATCTACTTTGGTTAAAAATACTCCAGCTCTATCTAATACAGCTCTGTGCCTGGGGAGAACTTAATATCATATGGAGTTCTCCCCCTGGATGGATATCTTTAATGTATCACTGGTGCTCAAAAGTTTTCTTCTTTGACATTTACAGCTGCTGTTGCCATTTCGTACCCTCTAACGTTTCCAGGCAGAGTCTTCCAGGAGGGTCTGAACAGTCTCAGGCTGAGGCTTGCTTGTCTCCTCTGGGAAGTTGTTTTGCAGTTTCAAATACCTCAGCTATTCATAAAAAGGCAGTGCAGCTTTGCCAGCCCTGAAGAGTACATCTGTCTCACTGAGTCACCACAGAGAAGCTGAAAACAAACAGGATTTGGCAGTCCTGTTGCAGTGCTTGGTTGCTCAGCCATTTCAGGCCACTGGAAGGGTGAAATTAAGACTTTTCGGAAGCGGTTTAAAGAGGTCAGGGTGGCAGCTCAATGGGAGCAGGAGCTGGGCTGCTTCATCATCTGATTCATTAGAGGAGGAACCAACTAATGATCATGGATGGTGTCAGACAGTATACAGCACCTAGCAGAAGTAAAAGAATTGCTGAGTACAATAAACGGGGAGTCTAAGTAGACACAAGTGGTCGCATGAAGTGAAGGAGCTTTTATGAGGACTGTCCTGGTTTCAGCTGAGATGGTCAGTGTTAATAGCACACTGAAGTTTTGATTGTTGCTAAGTGATAGGAGTACACCCAGTGCTGAAGGCTCCTCACCAGGGAAGAGCCACTGCCTGTATGGTGCAGCAGCAGGGGCAGGGCAGAGCCAAGATAGGTGACCTGAATTAGGCCAGGAGTTATTCCACGTCGCCATACAAAATGCCATAAAGCTGTGTGGGAGTTGGCCACAGGTTAGCTTCTGCTTGAGGATTGGTTGCATAATGGTCAGCAGGTACTGAGACCTTGCATTGCTGGTAGGACATCAGGTGGTGAGTGATTGCAATATATATTATTGTGTTTTTTATTTTCCTTTTTTTTTTGTCTTAGTAAATAGTTTTTATCTTAATTCAAAAGTTCTATTTTAGTTCTACTTTGTTTCCAGTTCTTGCTCTCATCTCACTCGGGAGTGAGTGAGTGAATGCTGTGTGGTTTTGAGCTACCACCAGGTTAAACCATAACAGGACCTCCAAGAGAGAAGTATGAAGCCTATACAGAGCCTAAATTCCAAAACAGCAGGTCAGAGATGAGGATCTGTGGTGGAAAGTGGTAAGGACGTGCCAAGCACGTGTTAAGAAAGGAAGTCTTTACTACTAATCTTGTAATGATTTGGTGAATCTCTCTTGTTTCTTGAGGACTTTGCCTCTGTGAAGGTTGCATTTAACCTGTGAGATCTGAGTTCATTTCTGAATTTTTTCTTCTCCTAGTTTATGTTGGCAGTGTGCTTAGCCATGTGTGATGTAAAATGCTCTGCCCTCTCTAATAGAAAAATCAGGAAGACAGCTCAGGTCTTCAGGTTTTGTATCTGAAGAACCGTCTCTTACACTGCATTGTCAAGTAAGTGGCTCAGAGTCACTTTTCTGTTTTACTAAATCTATGTTTAGGATGTTTGTAGGAGAAAAAAAGAAAATAGAAGCTTAAACACAGGATGAGAGAAGGAGGAGATGACTTCAAAGTGCTGCAATGAAAGCTGGCCTGATATAACATGATTTAAAAGAACATTTAAAGGAACACACAGCACTGGTCACAGCTATAGATCTTATGTCATGCTATCCCTACATTTGTTTGAGATTTATTTATGCTTTCACATGATTTTCAATGTCACTTAACATGGCCATCTGACTCTTGAAAGTCCACGTAGAGGGAAGAGAGTTGTGTTTATTTAGCTCTAAACAATAAAAATGTTCAGTGGGTATGGTTGGTACTTCCTCAGCTAATTAACAGAACAGAGGTATTTTCTTTGCTTGACCTGTTGCTGGTCTGAGCAGATATTTGTGGTATCAAATGTACTCAGTGCCTGGGGGAAGTTCTGTATTGCCAGACAACCAAGATGGATGGTCAGTCTATTGATCAGTTTTAATCTGACTATTAAGTACAACAACAAGAAGATCACAACAGAGAGAACAGTCTACGTTTATATTGAAACAAGACATGCTGGTTATTGATTCAGTGCAGATTCAGATCTAGTTCTCTTATTGTGTTCTTGAGACACATGTACGTAAGTCTCCTGCCTTACACAGCATGCTCTTATAAAATCCTCTGTTGTGCCAAAGCTGGCTGTCAAATCAAATGGAGAAAAAAAAAAAAGGCAGCAAATACTAAAAACTACTGATGGTGGCACTAGAGCCCTATCCCTCTATCCTCCTCCCCAGAAAGCTAATAAAGAACATAAAAAATAGATGTTATCAGGCCATCAAGAATTAACAACATGCAGCAGATGGTAACACCTACCTTTTGCCGTATACCTAATTTTAGCCCAGACTATTTAACAGCAAGTTGTGGCAAAGATTAAGGAATCTAGCACTCTTGAGTGGGAAGTGAGTAGAGACAGGAGAGGGTGGAGAGGTTATTTCTCCCTTTTGGCCTTGTTTTAGGATATCACTTTAATTAGTGGCTTTGCACACCACCATTACTCAGAGAAATGAATGAAGGTGATTCTTTCAACCCCAAACTATCAACTGTTAGTTAGAAGCTAGTCTTGAAGTCCATGACGTGGCCAGGAAGCTAAGCTTTGTTTTATGCCTGAAATAGAACCATCTCCCTGAAGTGTAATCAGAGGAAATGCAATAATGCTTCACTATACATGTGCATGTCTGCTTATGGATGTACGTATGCATTTTCAGTCATCATGTTCTGCTCTTACCTGGTATCTTCTCTATGCTGTTTATGTTTTTCTTTCCTGATGCCCAGAACAGTATGATTTAGGACAGTAAATACACATTGATGCATGTTTGATCTGCCACTCCTGTGATGGATCATCTAGACTAAGAGCATGTCTTCACCGCAAGCTTAATGCAGATTCTGCCCAACATTTTAGTACAAATCTCTGTGTCAGCAGCGCACTTAAACCTTTCACTCAGGCTTATCTGAGTTTTGAAAAGGCATTTGCTAACCACAGGTTAAAGCCTTGGTGCTGCTGAAAGGTGGTCTCTGAGTATCCAGTCGGGTGATGCAGATGTGCCACTCACCACAGGGCCAGGGAGTGACTGCAAATTGCAGTGTCTTGGCATTTCTTCTGCCAAGGTGAAGGATGGCACTAGCAGTGTCAATAGTCATTAGACAAGGCGCTCTGGTTTTCCAAGCAGAGAAGGAGGTGGACCATTTCCTGGTAGGCCATTTCTTAGATGGGCACCACCATGCTCCCTCCCCACAGCTGCTTGTTGCCAAGGCAGGATAATGTTACCATGGATGTAGCTGGTGGTTGTACATGCTTACTTCCTGCGATAGAAGACCTTGGTGATATTCAAGGGACAGTGGGTTTTTCTGTCCCAAACCACATCCTCCTGAGGGGCCCTTGGGCTTTTGCCCATAGGATTAAATTTGCACTTTACTACATACTGGGGGGATGCCAGAAGGCATACAGGTTAAAAAAAGTGTAGAAAATGCCTAAAGGATCTGTACACAATGGGAGAAATTTCCCCAAAGCTTTGGAAAGACTACAGTAGTGATCAAAACTTACTTTGCTCCTCCTTTGAGAGGGTCATTTACAAATTTAATTTCTTTTTTATTTAATTGTTGTATTGCAAACTGCTTTTTCCTAAGGGGAAGTTACTTACATAAGATATTGAAAGTATATCTCTGTGGTGGATGCTTTGTTTGAACAGCACTTCAGTGAGAAACAAACTGCTCTGTTGCACAAGTGAATAAAAAATGGCCTGTAGCCCTGGTTCTGATAGACTGACTAACAACTGTGAGTTTTCTGTATTTTGTGCCTGGTTTGAAGTGCCTCAATGATATTGGTTTTTATATTTATTATTTATTGGATGTCTCCAGGGAAGAGAGATCTGGCCTGTAGTTGGTTTGGCTGTGTTTTTGAAGAACAAAAAGCTTACAAACCTGTTCATTTTTAAAGTTACATTAATGGAAATATGTCTGCTGATTTTTTTTTTTTTTAAAGGTTCAGATTCCATGTTCAATGTTTGAAAGATCATTTGTAAGGGATTGTTTCAGGAGTTTTGCCTTTTCCTATACAGACCTGCTAGAAATTTCTCAATACATTCATGAAAACTTCTGCGAGTTTTTCTACAAGAATATGTTTTGAGGGATGCCAAACAGAAAAGAGTACTTAACTTTTTTTGCCTCAGTCTTCTCCGCTAACTGCTTGTCACGCAGCCCTCAAATGCATAGTTTAGTAGGAAAGGACTGGGGAAGCAGTGTCCCTCCCACTGTTAGTGAAGATCAGGTTTGTGACCACCTGAGGAACCTGAACATCCACAAGTCTGTGAGTCCTGATGAGATGCATCCCAGAATCCTGAGGGAAGTGACTGATGTAGTCACCAAGCCACTCTCTATGACTTTTGAAAAGTCATGGCAATGAGGTGAAATCTCTGGTGACTGGAAAAAAGGCAGCATCACTCCCATTCTTAAGAAGGGTAAAAAGGATGACCCTGGGAATTACCAACCTGTCAGTGTCATCTATGTGCCAGGAAAGATCATGAGCAGATCCTCCTGGAAGCTGTGCTGAAGCACATGGAAGGCAGGGAAGTGATACAGGAGAACCAGCATGGCTTCACCAAGGGAAAATCCTGCTTGACCAATGTAGTGGCCTTCTGTGATGGTTCCCTGCATCATTGGACAAGGGAAAAGCCACCAATGTTGTCTATCTGGATTTCAGTAAGGTCTTTGACACAGTACCCCACAACATCCTCGAGCAGTGAGCCCAGATGAATCTCATGATCTCAACAAATCCAAATGCAAGATCTTGCACCTAAGTCGAGGCAACCCTTGTTAGAAATGTAAGCTGGGGGGAATGAAAGGATTGAGTGCAGCCCTGCCAAAAAAACCTGGCAGTACAGTGGATGGGAAGCTGGCCATGAGCCAGCAATGTGCCCTCACAGCTCAGAAAGCCAACTGTATCCTGGGCTGAACCAAAAGAAGCATGGTCAGCAGGTTGAGGGAGGTGATCCTGTCCCTCTACTTCATGCTGGTGAAGGCTCACCTGGAGTACTGCATATAGATGTGGAGTCCTCAATGCAAGAGAGACATGGACCTGTTGGAGTGTGTCTAGAGGAGGGCCACAAAATTGATGCAAGGGATGGAAAACCTCTCCTATGAGGACAGACTGAGAGAGCTGGGGCTGTTCTGCCTGGAGAAGACCCTGGGGTGACCTCATAGGAGCCCTTCAGTATCTAAAGAGGAGCTAGAGGAAAGAAGGGAACAGACTCTTTAGCAGGGTCTGTTGTGATAGGAGAAGGGGAAATGGTTTCAAGCTCAAAGAGAGTAAATTTAGGGTGGATATAAGGAAGAAGTCTTCTACAGTGGGGGTGGTGAGGCACTGGAACAGGTTACCCAGAGATGTGGTGGATGCTCCATCCCTGGAGACTTTCAAGGTGAGGCTGCATCAGGCCCTGGCTACCTGATGTAGCTTTGGTGTCCCTGTTCATTGCAGGGGAGTGGACTAGATGGCCTTTAGAGGTCCCTTCCAACTCCAAGGATTCTATGAATCTATGAAATAGCCTTCTGTGACCTGTCAAAATCTGAAATACTGATCCCTATTTATAATCCTGGAGTGAATCTAGTCACCCTGGTGATCACAATGTATGCAAATAGCTCCACTGATGCCAGTAATTCTTGCATAAGTCAGTGATAACCTGTATGCGTATTTAAAGACAACTTACAACCATGTAACTTTGTGTATCCCAGGATTCTCAGGGAATCAATATCTCTTCCACTTCTGTTTGTATAACATCTAGTAAAATCAGCTGCTGAGCCAACATGGCTTTGGCAGCTGAGCTTTTAGTATTTTTGTTGCTTCTTATTTTATACAAACAGTTGAGAAAACAGTATGAAACTGAAGGGAAAAAAAACGTATGCCTCTTTAGTTCATTTATTGAATTCTTAATAGGTTTTAGAATTTATAAGAAAAAAAGCAGAGAACATCTGGCATAGAACATCATAGCAAATATGGAAAAAAAAAAAACCATATTTTTGCCTTTATCCAGCTGACTACACCATCCCTGGGCAGTGAGCACAGAGACAGGGTCTGATCTGTCTCCTCAGCTGCCTTAGACTGCAAACAAGCCTTAAAGAGATACTTTCCAGCTATAATGTTCAAATTAAACTTTTAGAGAATTCATTCAAGTTGAATGTTTGAATATGTTGACGTACAAGAGATAAATGCCCTTTCTCTAAAGGGCTTTTTTCTACAGAATGCTCAGGAACTAGCAGCAGCCTTGAGTTAATTGAATGCTGCATACAAGCAAAGTGTGACACAGCATCCAGGTGCAATACAATATATTCAAGCATTTGTCCACATGTAAGCAGTTAATTTTGTTGCTATGAAGCACAATTCAAGGCTATTGCATTCTCTTTAGTACAAAGCTGTACAATTACTAAATCATACTGATTGCAAAATACATTTAAGGGCAAGGTAGGTTTAACTACAGCATTGCAAATGACAATGAATTTTTTTGCTTGGTTCTATCTTGCTGAACCTTTTGTAGCTCAGGGACAGCATCTGGTGCTCAGTAAAATCCTTATTGTATTTAGTTTATCTGCTAGGAGGAGTGAAGGAAAGGACATCGTATTTTCCAAGGGCACATGTTCATGCAAAAATGGACTGCATTTTACAGCCCTGCTTCTTGACCAGTCCCAAAATTCACATCTTATGCTTTAAGCCTCTCAAAAATGTGGTGATGTTTTTAATATCACAGAAACCCTTTTACAGGGATTTTTTGTTGTTCTTTCTTGCTAAGCCTTTTAAACACCTTTTCCCTGTGATGATGATGTCTAAAAACTTAGTGTTTATGTAAAAGCTGAGATTCTTCTGGAAAATGTTACTCAAAGTTTTGGGGAAATGCTGAAATTTTAATGAAATGTTGAGAGCTTCTACCCAAGCATCCACCTATCCTGTGCAAGGCTGACAAATGAAGAAGAATGTGACAAATGTGAAAGTAGCACTCTATCTTGTGAAAATACACAAAACCAGAGAGGCCTTCACTGGCTAGAAAGTTTAATATTTTTGGACTGAATTTCCTGTTTTTTTTTTTTTTTTTTTTTTTTTTTTTTTTTTTCCAGCTATCAGTGCTGAATAAGGGGCATCCTAGGGCAGACAGGCATCCTAAAAGGGCATCCTAAAAGCAGACAGAGGGCAGACAGGAACTGCAGTGTGTGGATGCTCCACCAATTTGTACTGAGAGCTAGGAATGAAGACAAGTG
Organism: Lagopus leucura; assembly: GCF_019238085.1. Lineage (NCBI taxonomy): Eukaryota > Metazoa > Chordata > Aves > Galliformes > Phasianidae > Lagopus > Lagopus leucura. The sequence continues at coordinate 44,075,945 of NW_024962263.1, forward strand.
CTGTATCCAGTCCCTACCTTCTAGTGCAGAGCAAAGCCTGTCTGCTGCTGTAGTGCTGTAGGCAACACTCTTGGGGGTACAATGGTGAGGAAGGGGTAGATGGATGAATAGGAAAGTTTCTGCATGTTCATTGAAAAGCAAACACTGCTAAATCTCATTAACAATGTACAACATCTTGACTGGCCCAGCAAACAGCACGAACTTTTTTTTAGCCCCCATTTCTGTGCAAGCATAGATACTGAAAAGTGCACAATTTGTGCATGTGGGGAAGCCGGAGGAAAAGACAGTGTGAAATTTGTAATTGTATTTGGCAATAGATTTAAGTTATAACTACTGTATAACAGCATTTACTTTCCCAATTCCTTGCTATTTAAGGCAGATAAAAATGTTTATTCTGCAAACTGTTATTTTAACAAGCGGCAGGCTGATCCTATATCGTAATAGCCAGGAGCTTATAAGCAACTTAAACAGCATGATGTTCTTCAGGGGGCTGCTGGAAAGGAAAATTTCCCATGAACACATATTTGAGGTTAGAAAAAGTATTTAATTGAGGAAGTAAATTTGTTGTAAAATATGAGTAGCTGTGGGAAAGGAATTTCCACGTAGAAGTCATAAAATCATTAAGGTTGGAAAAGACCACTAGGATCATCTAGTCCATCAACCCACTAACCCATGTCCCTCATTGCCACATCTACACTTTTCTTGTTACCTTCTGTTTCTATTCTCTGTTAGATGTGGTTTGCCTATATATAAGTGAATTAAAGCACAATGTTTGCATCTTCAGTTACAATGTCTGTGTCAGGTAATGTCCCTCAGAGTGCCAATAATGGATCACTTCAATGGATCACTTATAATGGATCACTTCAATGCTGAAAAAAATAAAATGTATTGCATATTAGTATATACATTCATAGGTTGGTTGTTTTTTTTTCTTCAGCTTGATTGAAAGTTATAAAGTTTTCACATCATTGCTAAGACCCTAAAGCACTGTACAAAAAGAAATGCATCATTCCTAATAAAGAGAGGAAATTGAGAAGCTGAAACAGAATGATGAGGGAAGAAAAACATTGATGCCTGCACGATCCTGGAAAATGACTGTTATGTTCTGTTACAGAAATTAAAATAACTTCACTGAGGATTTATTACTAAAGAAAAGTAGATGTGGGAATAAAACCCATTAAAAAAAAAACACCAATGCATCACCACAGATAAAAATCAAAGCAAAAAATACAGATAGCAAAGATACAAATCAAAGCAAAAATGGAGTTTTAAAAGTATTTCCAGTTAAAATGTTTCATTTAATGTGAACGATAATGCAAAGAAACATATTTGAAATTCAAAGGTGTTTAATCATCTATGGTAGTGCTTATAGCCACTACTCAAGGAGTTATGATTTATAACATCCATAATGAACCTAGATTTAAAGATGTCTTTCTTCTAATAGTTTCACTAATGCAGCTGCCATTTTGGTACCAAAGAATTATTTACTCTTTTCATTTGAGGAAAATAATAAAAACAAACCAGAAACAAAACCCAAGAGCCTGTGAAGAGTTAACTTTAAGTGTTCTAGCCCAAACTGTTTTGACGCTGGCACCTGCAGTAATTGCTCAGATTGGCTGTTCATTAACCATTTGTTGGATTTTGTTTCCATGACAACTTTCTATACCGTAATATCTTACAAACTTGGTAGAATTCAGCCATCAACTTAAAACACCTAATTGTTTCTCTGAGTTGCATCTCTTGTTTCCTAGGCAACTCCTCTCAAGTCACCCTAGGATATTTTGAGGCACCCAAGACAAATTCCACCGCATTGATCTTTTTAATGAATTTACACTGACCTGCAGTATACTTATTGTACAAAACTTAAAATATTAGATGACAGAATCTTTATTGATTTCATTCAAATGCTGCTTCCCAGCTGAAATCCAATTACTTTGCCCCAGTGCGTACATTTCCCCCATTAAGACTGCCAAAACAATGCTGTAAGGCATTATCTATATGTATGCAGACCAATCTGAAGATTAAAAACAACTTTGCATACTAAAAGCAATGTTTCTAACAGAAGCAAAGACACGTTTTTGCTGCTTTAAAGCAATGTATAATTATTAAGATAAATTCTAATGAGAAAAGGTAAATGTGGAAGAAATCCCAAGAAGCACTGATATTTGCATTCTATTTGGTACATTGAAAATGTGGCAGTTAAAAAACCAAAACACAATTGAAACTTCACAGATCTTAAATACACACCTACTCCCAAATATATATGTACACCCACATGCACAAGTGGGTTGCTCTGAAAGTAATGCTTCCTATTTTTTTTCTGTAGAAAGTACAACAGATACAATGAATACAAAAACTCTATTTGATAGAGCAAATTCTCAGCTACAAAACACTATTTTTCAGCATAGTCACCACCATTAGCCATGTATTTTTGTCAGCAATAAACAAGAGCCTGCATGCTGTGTGTGTAACAATCTACACCAGCAGAAGTGACCCGCCGTTGCTATTGCTGAAACGCACTACCCACCACCTCACTGTGCTCACATTCACTGTTTGGTCTCTAGAAACATCCAGCCGAAGTCAGTGAATGTCAGTGGGTACAACTTTTTCTGCATGGAGGAATTCATTGACGCACCTTTGCTTCATGCACACGTCAGATGCTATTCTGTGGGATATGGGTTCTGTGCTACTTGAATGAAAAAACAGAAAATTAGACACTTTTGGGAGTAAGAAAAGGCTAGAAATCTAAGATCCACTTTAGTCTTGTACCAGTCTGCCTTATTTAAACTCACAGTACTCTATTTTCCTAGTGTTAATCCATATCCTGTTATTTCCAGAACTAGTCTACCCTCTTACAGAATCACAGAATCACAGAATGGCCAGGGTTGGAAGGGACCTCAAGGATCATGAATCTCCAATCCCCCTGCCACATGCAGGGCCACCAACCTCCCCATTTCATACTAGACCAGGCTGCCCAGGGCCCCATCCAATCTGGCCTTGAACACCTGCAGGGACGGGGCATCCACACATCTGTCTCTGCACTTTCCTGACCTCTGCTCTGGCACCTTTCCATTTTTATCATGTATGCTGCACTCTAGCTTAAGACTAAAACCAAAACCAGACAACATGATGAATGCATAGGCTGATTTACTTTTTGCAGAGATGGGCTTAGGAATATATTTACAAAACCATTAAGGTTAGCACCCCCAGAATCCTTTGATGGCATATCTTTCAGATCTCTCCTGCAAGGATAATCTACTGATTACAGAGATGTTGTGGAAGCTCTTGTGGCTCAGCTTTATCCATAGTGTGAATGTCTTCAGTTCTCTGTTTTTCAGAGGAAGAATGATCTGAAGTCAAGAGTGGGCTTTGCAGCTCATGTGCTTGCTTCTCTGCCAGCCTTTAGGAACATCTCCTTTTGGAGCCTGAAGAAAATTTATATTCATGGTTATATACGTAGGTGTTGACTTTGGTCATGCATTTCAACTTCCTTGTTCTTACACAGTGGTGAAATAGCCCTTATTGCTTGGAAAGAACAATGTCATTTTCTGATCATGCATGACGAAGATGTGCTGGGTCATGTGAAAGAAGTTTTCTGAGCATGCCTCAATATGAGGTTTTAATCTAAACCAGTCAACTTTATCCCGCAAATGTATTTGGGGAAAACTTTTCTGGTGAAAATTCTTGAAGTCTACCTCCAGTCTGTTGCTTGTGTAATCAGTAAATAGGGAAGAAGCAGTGGAAGAGAACAAGGGCCATAATTTTACTGTTGTGGGAGTTGGCTGTCGTGGTGGTAAGAAATACGAAGGTTTTGTGTAAAGGAATAGAATTACTGCTGACAAAGAGATGAATGAAAGACGCTTTAAGAGAGAGAGGAGTTTAGGTTGGTACTAAGGAGCAACCTGAGGAAATTAACTACTCTCAGCTTTTAAAATGCCTATTTATTGAGCAAACATTTAACAGTATTGTGTTACATTAATGCTAATTGACAGGCATTCCACACTTGATGAAGTATTTGAGAGGTAAAACTGTATTTAAAAATCAAATCACAGTGTTATTGTAAGAGGTAACTGGAGGTGATTAATGCATATTCATACAAGATTAAAACGATTATAGAGTGTATAGATTATAGAGGAGAGCAACAAAGATGGTGAAGAGTTGGGGCTTTTCAGCTCGGAGAAGGCTCTGGGGAGACCTTATAGCAGTGTTCCAGTACAGGAAAGCTGGGGAGGGGCTTTTTATAATAGCAGGTAGCAACAGGAAATGGCTTTAAACTGGAAAAGGTAAATTTAGAGTAGATATTAGGAAGAAATTATTTACTATGAGAGTGGTGAGACACTGGAACAGGTTGCCCAGAGAGGTTGTGGATGCCCCATCCTTGGAAGCATTGAAGGCCAGGCTGGATGTGGCTGTGAGCAACCTGGTCTAGAAGGAGGTGTCCCTGCCTATTGCAGGGGGGTTGGAAATAGGTGATCTTAAAGGTCCCTTCCAATCTAAACCATTCAACGATTCCCTGGGTTTGCTCAGAGCAGAGGAGCTGAGGGGAGGCCTGATGGCGGCTGCAGCTCCTCGTAGGGAGTGGAGGGGCAGCGCTGAGCTCTGCTGTGTGTGACAGCGATAGGACCCGAGGAAGAGGGCATGGAGCTGCGTCAGGGGAGTGCAGCTGGGGGTGAGGGACAGGTGCTGCACCACAGGGCGGTGGGCAAGGGACGGACTGCACAGGGCTGTGGGCACAGTGCTGGAGTTCAGGCATTTGGATAATGCTCTCAGACTTAGGGTTTGCATTTGCAAACCGAGGGGTTGGACTCAATGATCCTTTTGGTTCCCTGCTAACTTGGGATATTCTGTGATTCTATAGGGACGTAAAAAGAATTCATGATCTGTTTTTCTGAGCCAGAATGGTCATTTCTCCACGTTGTGTCTGCTGCTTCCTTCTTTATCCTGACAGGAAATGGTCTTTTGAAGACATAATGACTTGTCTAATTTTCTGCATGTTAGAAGTCTCATTAAGTATAATAAATTATTAATGCCAAAGAGATTATGGTGGAAGGCATCTGTGGGATCAGAGCTGCAAGTGTTAAACTCTTCTGGAAATAGCTGTGGTTTGTCTGTACAGTATCAGTCTATAGAGATCCCAAGCCTGATAGTAGTAGAATAAACAATAATGTTTATAAGGATCAGATTGTATGATGAATGGTATCTTCCAGAAAGTTTAAATGTTGAGCAAGTCAAATGCTATGAATCTTCCTCATCTCTTGAATTAAATTATATCTTTCCTAAAAACAAAGCATTGCACATGTTCCTTCAAAATCTCAAATGCATTTCATAGTGTTTCATAGATGACTTATATTGCCGTTATGCAGAATCCACTTTAATTAGGATTGTAATGGATTTCTTATGTCAGCATTCGGGGTTATAATATACTGTCTCCTCTGGTGTTTTAGCCTACTGGTAAAATATTAATATTACATTTTTAGGAGAAACTGTTCTTTGAAAGAATCATTTTGTTCTTGCTTTTCTCAGACTAATTGTTTTCTGATGTGCAAATAGTGCTTCTTCATTTAGGTGGGAGTACCAACAAATGATGGATGGACTGCAATTGCTTAAGTGGATTAGTGAACTATGTTCAGGAAAGACTGTGGAGGTCTCCAATTGCAGTTGCTTTGGATCATGCTATAACAAATGTTTTCAAAACACTTCTTTTAACTTCCAAATTGACACTAGCATTACAGCAGATTCTAAGTATGTTTATGTATTTTCTTTGTATATGCTAAGAGTATTAATAGAAAGAAGACTTTCTTGTAGTTCAGCTCTGAGCAAGAAATACGAATGCACATAAGTTATGTGTAATATAAGTTAATGTAATATAAGTTATATGTAATTATATGTATTAATTATATGTAATATAAGTTACATGCAATAAATGTCATTTGTTATCCGTATGGAATGAGGCTTATTAAGACAGTATGTTATTGTATAGCTACTTCCAAAAAATCAATACAACTTTGGATATTTTAGAAGGGAAGAAACAATAGCAACAGAAGCTTTATTTACTTTGGAGACAGCTAAAAATCCAGCGAGAGGAAATACTGATCTGTGCTTGTGCTTTTCGTGTAGAGTGTAAAATATATTGCCTTTGTTTGTTCCATTTAGTTTAATTCATGACTTGAGTTCAGGGGGATTGCCAGAAACGACAAAATGTTGCATGTACCTCTTTTGCAGCTGGGCATATGCCAATAGCCGGAAGGCTACATCTGCTTTGCATATGAATGTATGTAGTATATTCATCAGAGCCTAATGTGCAGGGTTAGCCTTTATATATATGTACGGCTTATAAAGCAACCGCATAAAATATGCTCCAGAGGCTAGAGGAGAATAGGGCATAAAAAGGAAAACCGACTCTTCTTGTGTCCATCCCTCTCTTCATGCATTATTTAATGTGCCCTCCACTGCCAACATTCATCACGCTGAAATTCTTCAGGAAAAAAAAGCGATACCAAAATCAAAGCACAAGCTAAGGCTTTGTTTGGAAGAAAATGAACTTCACCCAGACAGTTAGATGTCCTGAAGCTGAACGTTCACCTGTGTAGGTGCAAAGCATCATCATTGTGAAACAAGATTTTGGTGCCAGCGGCAAACCTCAGGTATACAAAGGAGTGTTTGGAATCTCTTCCAAAACTGCCCAGGCACTAAAGTGCACTATTCACTCTCATCCCCTGTCTACTTTTGATTTCCCTAGGTGAAGCCTTAAAGCCGTGAAGACATTTCAGATGTCTTCAAAATGCAGTTTTCAAATGATTGGCCTCAGAAGACCCAGGGTTTGTCTTCTCTCATGTCTGCAAAGCTAGAAGGTTGTTCCAACATGAAGTTCCTGATGGCAGAAGATTCTCCTTCACTATCCCTTACTTAGGGGAGGGTCAATATGAGAAGGTGTGTTTCAGAAGAAGTGTATGTGGCCGTTCCAGATTGCATGCTGGTCATTTTGGTCTTCTGCGGAAATGTATTTAGAGAATGCCTTTCCCATAGTACCTCATGTATGAGGGTATTCTGAGTATTCTCAGAATAGGCAATAGAAAAACCTCTGGGAAAGTCTGTCCTTTAACCAGGAAGCTCAACAACCTTAAATCACATTAGAAAATTTAATTTCAGAGTCAAAAAGTGTAGATTTTTTTCCCCTCTCTCTTATTTCTTACTCTTTCTTATAAATGTGAGCTTAAATTTTCTTCAGCTGATGAGATCATCAGTGAACTGTGGGAAACCAAGTATTTTCTATAGCACATTTTAAGGTCAGCAAGTAGACAGAACCAGGTGTGTGCAGTTTAACAGTATATTCACAAAGAGGAACAGGATCTTCTGTTGCAGTGGTACAGTTGAGGTCAGGCAGAACACACCACATAGTCCTCACATACAATGCCTTTTGTTAAAAATCACAGCAAAAGTAAGGTTAGTTTCACATTCTGTGCACATTTCTGTTAGAGGCCACTTTATCTTTGTTATCTTGGGTCTTAGAGCGCTCACACTCAGCTATGAGTCAGATCTCACCTCTAGATGGCAGACACCTCAGCTTAAGACCAGCTCCTGTACCCTGGGCCAGCCCCACTTGTGAAGACTGAAGAAATGGGCAAATATATTTATTGCAGCAGACTCCTGCCAACATTAAGGCTGCACATGATGTTCATTCAGAAAGATCTATTTAAGTCTGCTATAACCCTGCTTGTTTTCAGTCAAGTCACTTTTTGAGAGGAGATTTGAGCAGTAGCAGATCTTCTTTTCTGTGAAGAAAATGATCTCCTGTTCAATCCACCTATATTACTGCAATGCTAAAAGTGAAGCCCTAGCAAGTTGAGCAGGGAAGTGCTTCTGTAATGTGGAATAGAAACATTAATTTGTCAGGAGTTTCTGACCAAATAGTGTGGTGAAAATCTATTTTGATCTGTCTAAAAGTAAGGGTTTTTAAGACTTTCAATGCAGATACTTTTTTTGTTGTTGTTTTATAAGACAGAAACCTCTATCTTTAAAACCATCAATGCTGTACCAAATTAGAATGAATGTGAGCTCTGTTTATATTTGACTGAAGTGCTTTTGTCACAGTCTGATCAGTCATTCCCAAAACTCACAAGAGCCTTTCTCAGATGACTTTGCTGAACTGTGCACTGTCTTCATAGTATGTACATGAAATTCTGTTGCCATAGCTGGCAGGCTGCACTGTGGCATTGACCTTCGTATGTTTAACTTTGAGATGTAATTTATCACTTGTCTGTCTGAGGCAGATTTGGATGTAATACTGAAATATATGAATGCATTTCCATAATAAGTGTCTTGTGAGGATAGACTTGGATTTAATAGGAGATTCAAGCCTTAAGTGTCTTGCAAATTTCAATATATTGATTAATACTATCCTCTCAACCAGAACGTAGTTTAACAGCCACCTGTTTGGGGAAATCCAGAAATCCACCACTACAGTTGCCTAGCATTCAAACCAGAAAAATAAATGAAGCTAGATGGATGCACCTCAGTTAAACTGCCCTTGTAAAATAACATTATGGAAGCTTTGGTGGGCAAACATTTATACTGAATGTATTCAGTAATTAGAATAGGGCCTCCAGGTAACATTTCATACACCAGTAATATTAGTTCAAAATGGAAAAGATGAATGATTAAATGACTTAAGGGCACAATATTTACCAGATGTAATCAAACAGGGTCTGAGAATGAAGAACAATCAAGTTTTGTTTTTCTGTGTAACTGCTTCATTTATTAGTCAAATGAGCTTCTAAAACTGAAATCAGAATACATGTCCTGGGCAGGGGAGAATTTTGTTCCTTTGGTCCTCTTAAAACTAAATTTCCTGCTTTTGTTACACTGAAACCATAGTTATCCAGAAAGAGCACACCTGGGTATAAGGAAAGTAGGAAAGCCATGAAATTACCATTACTCTTCCTTTTTCTACTAGGTTTGCCTTTGCACAGTGTGTTCAAAGCCCCTTCATTTGTATTTCTTAAGGAGAACCCAGGAGTAGTCATCAGAGGAGTATTTCATGAGGTGAGAAGAAAGTCAGAAGAAAATAATTACAGAGATAGTGCCCTACCAGGCAGTGCCCAGTTGGTTTACTGGTCAGGCTTGCAAGGCCTCCTCTGGGTCAGAAATCCTTTGATGCCCAGGTTCACTTCTGGAGGACAGCATCTGGAGTAAATGCTACCTGCAATAGCAGAAAACATTAGTCACTTCTTTTAAGTTGAGGTGCCCTCAACCCTAAGTACGTGTAAAAGGCATGTCAGCAGTTTATCCATGTCCTTGCACCTGCATTATTTGGTCTAAAGTGACAGTAAAGCTGGACTGAGTATCAGTGACTGAAATATCAGAAGTATTCATCAGCAACATTTTTCTGTTTCGTTAAAAGCACAGCCAAAAGATAATGAAGTCTGAAAGCAAAGTTGTAGAATCTCATTGCAAAGTGCTTTCCGACCCAAGCAGAACACAGAACCAACTGTGTAGTATGTATAAATCCTTCAGCAATCGGCTCAGACCTGTGATTCTCTGTACACTGTGACCTTTTGAGGACTGCAGAGCTTTCCCCCTATAGACAACTGGCCTCCCGCTCTTTACCTCACTGGCAGGAGAAAGAGGAAAGCAGAAAAAATTGTAATCCAGAATGAGTATTTCTCAGATGTATGGATATATGTATGTATATATGTCCTCTCATGACTTGAACTTAGTTAATTGCTATAACATCTGCAGTTCTATCTGTGGCACATGCATTGCTAACTACTGCCCATCAAAGTTAATGCGTGATCAAAACACTCCTGGACTGTCTGCCCCTCACACTGGGAAATGCCTTCTTCTGTTCTGCTATCAGGTAGCTCTGAGCTGCTATTGAACATCATTCTTCAGCACCTGTGCTTATTCCAGAAGTTCTTTTTTTGTTGTTGTTTTTAGAACTGGCACAGAAAACCACGGTGTTTGTTCTTTATATCTGTGGCTTAGGAAACAAGGTAATGGACAGAGATAGAAAAGGTGCTCAGGTAGTGTGCTAAGTGTGCTACAAAGAAGAGTTGTCTCAGCATCTAGGACCCTCCTACTGTTGTTATACCAAATATGAAATAAATAGAAACCATTATACTTTTTGTATGTATACCTCTAAACATGAGTGTGCAAAAAACTTCTGAGGGAATATATTTCATGATGATGACAAAAGAATCAATCTCTGGCACTGTGTGAATACAGTGGCAAAGAACTAAAATGGGAGATATCCTGTTGTTGGGTAGCACTGCTATTAGCTGCGTCTGCCCCAGCACTATTCTGCAGCTCTCTACGTCATTATTGAGTGTCAGCTCTGAACTTTGCCTTGAACTCTTCTTTCTGGTCTTCATACCAGCATGAAAAAAAGTACTTACCCAGTTTTACTTTAGCATGTATCTGAGATGTATTATTTTCAATTAAAAAATTACAGCACCCACCCCTTATATAAGATCTTATTTTATTTTGTTTTGCCTAGCTTATGATCAGCCATTGGAATTTCATCCCTAAGAAAAGTAATAAACCTGCCAGGAAAGCTCATTAGTTTAATTTATTCTGATTAAATACAAAGATTGTTCGCTTCCCTGCTTCATCAATGATTAAAATAAAAAATTTAAATGTGGCCAGAAGGTGCATTTCAGCTAGTGATTCAGATTGTAAGGCAGAAAGCAGGTTTTGTATAGGAAAACGCTGTTAAATACATAAGCGCAGTATGCTTGTGTGTGAATTTGAAATACATTTATACAATGATCTAGACTTGTAATGTCCAAAGTTTCAAGAAGGGATTTGTTTGGGTTTGGGGGTTGGGCACCATTATTTTTCCTCTCGTTAGTATATGGTTTCATGTCTATCCTTAAAACAATATTATAGGGAAAATAAACAGGTAATTCTTTGTGATACAGAAACAAATGGTGAGAGGTGAGTTTTACGTAGGACTTCTATATTTATTGGATGACCTGAACAGAAAGCAAATTAATGTCTTGAGGTATCTCTCACAAAGTGTTAGCCATAGCACCTCAAACAGAAAAAAAATTGCACCTTCTTAAAATTGCTGATTGTAGTGCCTGTGAATCAGCAGTATATTTTTCTAGCATTGACTTGTGAGAGAAATGATCTATTTGCAACATAAACTAGAATCCTTCTTCTTTATCTAATCTGCTTGTTCTTCTGTTCCTTGAACCTTTGCATTGAATTCGCTCATGGTTTTGTCCTATCTTCCTCTTTTCTCTTCTTCTTCTCCATAAAGATTTCCTGAAGTCTTTTTTAATCCCCACTTCCCCTGTGGGTGGAAGCTCTCAGCTCTAGCATCTGTGTGCCAACGGCTGATGTTTTACCAATTGCTTCTGCATTTCTGCTGGAGAATAGAGAAAATACAGCAATTGCCAGAATGAACCAGAGCTGTGATACTTTAATTCAACATTCTCTGATCTCATCTGTATATTCTCTGAACAGTGTAAGTTTTCTATACTGTTTTCCTGTTTTCTTCTTGTTTTTAGAGGTAGATTTTGCATAGCCTGTAGAAGTGTGGGAACAAAGATACAGAAGCAGAATTACAATAGCATTTCAATTGAAGGAGAAACATATATCTGGGCCATTCCAACCTCATAAATAAATGCATGAAATAGGATATCTGCTGAAGCCTAAGCTGTAAAATGGATAGCACACAATACTCCTTCCACTTACAAAGCTAGTTTGGGCACTTACTACCAGCAAGCGTATGAATACAAGGTCATTCAGGAAACAGAGCGAAAGAAGCACAAAAAGCCACATAACTGTGGGATTTGAGGTAAACACTTCAACTTGTAAATTTCAAAGAATGTTTCTGAAGTTGCAAATTGAATGTAACCATGTGCCAGGTGGCACACCTTCTACTGCTGTTAAATGCAGTTCTCCTCAACAAACCCTTACATGCATACAGGAGATGACCCATGAGATCACTGGCAAATCCTGTCACCTTCTGGGATTTATCTTGGCTGTTATTCAAATGATACACAGTGAAGCCTCTGGAAAATAATGACAGTGAAGAGAATGTACATTAAATGCATTCATCGACCCTATTCCATCTGATGAAATGTAGTCATTCCCAGACAGAGATTTTCTACTGCCTGAGAGAAAGAAGAGAATCCATTACACTCTTTTGATTATAGATTATAATTATTATTATTTTAAAGATTGTTAAAAAGGAATTATGTGCCTGTAAGTTTATTTTACCAGGAAAAGAGAAGGTGTCATGACCATATTGGTGGTTTATTTCCATGTTTAGCCCCGTGTATCTGACTGATTAAAGAAAGCTTGAGTTTTTCAGGCAGCTGCACATGTAATGAAATAGTTGTTATGGCAACAATACATTTTTTATGAGTTTTAATAATGACAGAGCAACATCTATTAAATTGTCAGGATTTAAAGTTACAGCTGCTGTGTTTTGTCTTGCAGACATACCTTGAAAATATCAACATATTTACAAGTGCAGAACCATCTGTATGTTTTTCTTGAATATTTTAAAAAAGTTAAGAAAGAGGCTTTAGAATGGGGCATAATTTAAGCCAGTAACAACTTTCCCTATTCCATCCCCTCTGTGATAATCTTTTCTATTTTTTAATCAGTTTTGCTTCTGACTGGCAATATTAATTGAAGCTGAAGTGCTGGAAGGACATTTGGAATTCCCACATATGATATTGCTACTACAGTAAATTTAAGTTAAACTTGAAGGTGGCTGCTTTTTTGGGATGCTTCTGAGAGGTCCAGGAGGGAATGCGCTTCAGTGATCCTTCTGACTCTCCTAGGTATCCTTACTGGGAAGAGCTGATCTAATGTGCATTTCTCACTCCAGCCTGCTGGGATATATACATGTGCAGCTGCTCTGCTCATGTGACTGCTGTCACCAGAAGTCCTGATGACACTGCAAGAGTGCACACACAGAAAATTTTTTTTCCAAGAGAAGAAGAGTTTTTATCACTTGTCATGGAAGGAGAGCAGGAATTATATTCACATGTGATTAATATCTGTCACTACCAACATGTTAAGTAAAATATGCAGACATTTCTGTCTAAACACTTCTTTTAGGTCTAGTTGCCTTCAACAGATATAAGTCATTCGTTTGAACAGGCTTATCCCACCATTACTGAACAGCTATTTTTGGAGGCAAATCAATTGCTTTGGGTGAGCTAGACTGTGCTAAAGAGAAATCATGAGTAGAAGCTTCAAAGAAACTAACCACAGTTAGGATACTTCTGGAGTTTACTTTTAAGGTGTTGTTGTCTGTTCTATGCACATCCATTCACAATGAAGGCGTTTACGTGTTTTGGCTGCACTGAATGCAGGACTGCTGTCCTTGCAGCCTGAGGAACAAATGTTTCAACTCAGTACTCCTCCTTTCCACTGATATTAATACCAGAAAAATGGATTGTGGAGGAGTAACGCGAACATGACTGATCTGTAGAACTGTGTAGAAAAAAACAGAAGTGGAATCCAGGACAAATTTATTCATTTCTCACTGTTATGGAAGCCACGTACTTAAATTATGAAAAAAATGCGGTGCATGATTTGCTTTCTGTCTTTTGTCTAAGAAAATGTTTTGCTATTCCTGATAGGATTTGAAATAATATTTAGTCTTCTATAGTTGTCAAGCACCCTTACTGTCTTGCTGAGTTATGCCTTAGGCCATTTACTGACAAGCGTCCATGTATCATTGCTTCTAAGCACTTGAGAGATCATTTTAAATGTCAGAAAGCCTTGCCTATCTATCTCTTCAGTACCTTTCAATGAAAAGTAGGCATTTTATTGTATTTGATAATAAGTGGATCATGTTTTGTTCTGCACAGATAATTATCTTTTTTTTTCCAATTAAAAAGCGAGGCCACCTTCATCTGTTACACTCTTAAATTCTCCATTACTCTTAAAATGCATGAATGGTGTCTGAAAAAGTTTACTTTTATAGTCTGGGACCAATCATCATATGAGTGAAAAAAATATCTGCGATGTATATTTATTATAGAAGATTTTTCTTCCCTTGTAGTGTCAGACAACCACTATATCAGTGTATATATTGCTGGAAAATAACTATATTCTCATTGGGTTCAAGGAACTATCTAATGGGAAAATACCAGGAAAGTCTTTTCTTTGCATTATTTGTGGGGTCAAACTAAGTCTTTAGCCAGATACCTCTGGTGTTATGTTAGTTCTCAAAACTGAATGTCTAAATATGTAATTTTGTAGGCATATAAACGTCACGTTATGCAGACATGCAGCACTGTCAGTTTGGCATGGTTCCTAGAGGTTTTTTTTTAAGGAAAAGGATTGTACTGAAGGTGATTCTAAAGTCTGAAAAAGCTGCAAAAGCTCATCTTTGCAGGACTGTTCTGTGAACTTAGGTCTGTGTTAAATCTGCAGCTCCTAATGATAAGATTAATTTTTTTTATTTTTTGTTTTACAAATTGAATGATTTTGAGAAAAACTGGATGTAGTCACAAGGAAAGATGCAAACATAGGTATGGACAGCCATTTACAAATGCAGAATGGAGAACGATGGCTATGTAGAAATACCGCAGAAAAAGCTACTGTTTACAACAGCTCACAAGTGAACCTGAGTCACGGTGTTGTTGCAAAGCAAAGAATGGTATATATAAGCAAACACATTACCCTTAAGATACATGAAGTAACTCCATCCTGTAGTGCACTGTCACAGCCTCTGCTGAAGAACTGTGGCTCGAATGAAAGATAAATTTAATAAGAATATGAATGATAAATGAATTTAACAAGATATAAAAAACCCGTAGAATCAAACAAATCACACAGAATCACACAGATGTACAAATAAAGATGCAGTGAGGTAATACAACTAGAATAAACTGTTATGGTACACAGCCATATTAGCTTTAGAGCATCCCATCTACCTACACCCCTTTCGAACTCTAAGTGAGCAGTTGTTGGCTAAAATCAAGACTTGACCTTTCTTAACAACTGGGCAAATGTAAAAATGGGCTCCCATCACATCACTAAAATACAATAAATTGCAATAAGGATTTCTCTAGGGTGCTAAAGATGTGCTGTGAAAAGTCCTTATGATGAGTGGAAAACCCTTATTTCAATTTTATCTACAGTATCAGGCCAGTCCTCCGAATCATTTAGTTAACCCTTCACTTCCTCTCTTTGGTGACTAGCTAATCTCTTGTGTACCATTCATT
This sequence comes from Lagopus leucura, assembly GCF_019238085.1. NCBI lineage: Eukaryota > Metazoa > Chordata > Aves > Galliformes > Phasianidae > Lagopus > Lagopus leucura. The sequence continues at coordinate 44,091,145 of NW_024962263.1, forward strand.
TTAGTGGCACTGTTTTGTGAAGTAGCTCTTCAGTGCTTTGAACAGGGAATAAAAATGGGGGTTTCCAGCATGTGGAGGGCCAGGTGCTATCTTTTTCTCAGAGGAACTAACACTGTACTTCACTATCACGGTCTTCAGAGTCAATGAGAATATTTGTGAAATTAAGCATATTGCAAGAGCAGTGAGGTGGCGTCCACATTTTGGAGGCAGGAATCAGGTTAATGCTTTTTTTTTTTTTTTTTTTTTTTTCCTTTTAAACACTACTAGTGATATCAATTCCAGGCAACATTTGTTGCCTACCATGAAAATTTGTTGTGATAGAGATCTATTCTTCCACAGTGAACAGGAAATCCAGATAAAACTACTAACCGATAAAAAGATTGCATGCAAAAATTTCTTCTTATGTCAAGTTATAGATAGAAAGGGATCAGAAAGGATTTTCTCATTATTCTCTGGAGTTTAATAGTCAATAACATCCTGTTTTTACATTTATTTTTTCTTGAAATCTTAAGTAGCAGCATTTAGAATTAGATCTCAAAATCTTCATTTGTTAGTAAAATGAAGAAAACTTGAAAAAATTTCTCAAAAGTCTGAAAAACAGGATTCTATAATATCATACTTCCAAAAGATTGTAGTCATCCTAAAAGTTGCGATGCTAATTTCGCTTCTTAATATTTTTCTCTTACCTAAGGCCAGTTTTTCAAAGTAGCACCGGATTAGTCAGCCAACTGTTTATCTCTCACATACACTCAATTTAAAATCTCAAAATAAATAATAATAATAAAAAAACCACAATATTTTCTAAGACCATATAATTTGTCAATCAGTTTACACTTAAGGCAAATGATGAAAAATTCAAGATTTGTGTACTGCTGCCTAGGAACTGACCTAGGAACTGCAACCAACCATTCTGTTTTATCTACACAGCTAACAAGTTTTATAGAAAACTCCTTTCAATTTTTTTTTCAGTTTTAAAGTTCTGTGTACTTGTAGGTTCCTGATCAGTAGTATGTGTAGAGGGAGAAGCAAAGAACAATTTTCACCTTTAAATCCATGAAGATAATACAGTACCAAACAACAAGCTGTAAGACTACACTCTAACTGATAGTCAAGAAGTAATGCATCTAGGAGAATTAATCTGAGCTATCATAGAGATGGATATGCTACCACCTTTTAGGAAGAAAAGCTTTAGAGTTGTGATGAATAATTTTCTGCAAATGCCTATTAATCAAAATGGCGCCAATGTAAACTGCTTTGCAGGAATTCCCTAAAGATCTGATGGCTGCAGTGTAGGAGCATACCAGAGGACAAGACATTCAGTATATATTTTAGTTTTTATGTGCTCGTAATATAATTTTTCTAAGCAGCAACAGTCAACCAGTTAGAGCATGAAGACCAAATGATTTGATAATCCCCCTCTACACAGAATTACTTTCTAGGAAAATATGTGCAATACTACTTTTTTTTTTAATATTGCTTTTAATTAAATTCAGATTTTGTTTTCTTAATGCTGCCTTTAAGTTTTGAAGGTGGGAGATGTCTTCATATGACTTAAAACCTCTGTAATATGCCAGGAGAAGAATAGAGTAACTTGAAACTTCTGCTGCTTATATGGAATGCCACCTCAAAAGGTATCAAAATGGCAGATTGCAGACATGATTTCAAACTGAGCAAGAGGAGTAATATTTAGGTGCACAGATATATAGTCAGCCATTTATTGCCATGTGCAAACACATCATTTTGCGACTGTCCATACATTTGGCACATGTAGCTTCAATCTCTTTTCAGAGCTTTTATAGGATGAAGTATCTGCTTTTGTGATGACAGTAGATAAGCCAAAACTAGATGTGGATTTTTTATCTGAATGCAACCACAAAATGAGTTTGTAACAAAGGGAGAATCTCTATATCCTGACCTGCAGGTGCCTTCTTGGATTAGTGGATTATGTTTCTTTCTAGCCACCACCTTTAGTTAAGATGTAGTCAAATCTGCTCTTGTAATATGATCTCTGTGGTTCAGAAAATTATTATCCTGACTTCCACTTATTTCTCTTTTGCACCAGCTACCATCACATCTACCTGTACAGTCGCTGAGCGTGCTAAATCCTCCCTAATGGTAGACCAACAACTTCTACTTTGCACTGCCATGTTCTATGTTCTAATTTAGGCTTTTCCCACAAAAATCAAATAAAAGCTCAACAATAAACAAGTCCCTCAAAAAATGTCACTCCCTATTTTAATGAAGTTTCATTTACATATGGTTACCTGCTCTGGCTTCCATAAATAGATGAGTTACCCTGCACAGCAATTTAAGCCCCATCTATATCTATTTTTCTGGCCATGCTTATGCTTAACAAAGAACTGATGACTACTTCAAAACACTAATGAAAAACAGTTGTTCACTTGAATATGATACTGGAGCACAAACACTAGTGTTCATTTTCATCTTATAAAAAATATTGGTGGGTAGAGATGCACAGTACATGGTGTAAGACAAAGAATTTAGATGAGATCTTCAAGTGATTATACAGGCAAGGTCAAAGAAGCTAATTTAAAGAGAGTGGCCATCACAAGCTCTGGACAGTAAGTTTATATTATTCACTTCCATTGCCATGCCATGTGGTTACTTACTTTGTAATTTTAATTCTTGGTGAAGGATCATGTGTTGCCATACACCCTTTGTTCCCATTTCTTAGTGCAGGGGTGCTGACTTTCATGAATAGATCTCCCATAACTGATGCTGTAGAAATGAGTCTAGGCACCCAGGTGTGTTTTAGCAGAAGAAACAGAAACTGACATTGAAAGTTGCTAAGAGAAGTAGATGAAAATGAGGCACTGATGAAGAATCATGACAATAAAATTATTTGAAGTACCAACATAAATCAAACATCAAATTAAATGTTTTCCTGAAATGGAAGATGTTATTGTGGTAGTCCTAGCACACTGGAAAATTAAAAAACTGCTCTGCTGAGATGTGATTTGTGCTACAGAAGCTGAGATTACCCTACCACATCAGTTTTACAAGCATCTCTTTGGTGATATGAGTTCTGCATGCATCAGATCAATGCAGGTTGTTTTGACCTTTAGAGAGTTAAGCAGACAAGAAGGGATTAAAGCTGTAAGGAATTAGAGCATCTGACCTCAGCAGACGTAAGGATTTTAACTATAGTATCTCCTAGGGGAACAAACATGAACTAGCAGTTATGTGGCTTCCTGAATTTTTTTCTCTGTAAAATACTGGTGCTTGCTTTTGAATCAGGTTTGACTGGTGGCCACATGGCAATTGGCACAGTAAGAATAGATGAGGGCTGAGCTAGTGTCAGATCTCGTGATGATCGCTGCAAACCCCAGCATTCAAGTTAAAGAGACTGCAGTCTGGCAGCAGTATGTCCACCTTCAGCAGCAAGAAGGAAGATGGCCAGCACCTGAGGATGAGGGGATACTTTGCACAGGTCATAGACAGATGTGTTAAAATAACCATATTTTGTCAGCCTCCAGATAGTTTCAATACTGGGCACTAGTGCTAGAAAATGACAATGATTTGTTTGAGTGTCATGATGGGAATACTTTGTAATCATAAAACTGACCATAAAAACTACTTACAAGAAAAGAAAAACTCTACAAAAAGGTCAGAAAATCCCTTAATAGAAAAAGTGTGACAGCCATAAAACCAAATGTTGAAAATTAATTATTTTTTTTTTAAGAAAACATATTAGTTTTGACATAATTCACTTTACAGTGATTTCAACTAAAGAAAAGGGGTAATTTATCTATAGATAAGTGTACCTTCATAACTCAAGTAGCAAAATCAAAATAATGAATGTAAATATGAAATAAAAATGCCTTTAATTCCAAATAATAGAACTTTGAGGAAGATCCAAAATGCATTTCTATTTCTTTCACAAGAGTGGATAACTAAATATTTGCTATTAATTTGCAAGAAGTTAAAAATGAATGTTGGTGATATTCATATACTCATCTATACAGATGTTTGTGTCTGTTCCGTTTGGGGAGGAATGTGAAAAATATTTCTTGGTTTGTTACAGGTTGCCACCTTGGTCTCACGGCCCTACATTTAAGCTCTTTTCCTGTGTGATCTTTAGTGCATGGCTATGTGTTATCAATATCACATAATGACCTGAAGGACTCAGAGAATGTGAAGATAGAACTCTCTCACTAGTAGCAGGAGATGTTTAAGAATCATGGTACTCACGTTTCTATTTCTTAATCTCTTCAGTTGTCAGCATCATCAACATACTGTTTACAATGGTATTAAAAGCAGTAAAGAAAAATGCCAGAAGAAACAATAAACAGTTCATGGAAGACCAGCAACTTTCCCTTGTTTCACTGGTCATTAAGATATGGGAGAGAAGAAAAACTGTTCCACCATTTTGGCAGAAAGAAAAACATGTATTTTATAGACAACTTTTGCTGCTGTGTTTACTTGGTGGAAGAATTTATGGAACGTAGGTTTTCATGCTTGGGTGATAAGGGATCAGCTTTTTACGTATCAAGTATTTTTCTTCTTATCTAACAGTATCAACAATTTCACAATACTCCCACTGAACTCCTTATAGAGTGAATGGCTGATTCGGGACAACAATCAGCATTATGTAGTATTTTATTTCAGTCTTGTGAGCTCAAATAATTGTATATTAAAATTGTATATTAAAAGCCGATTAAGTCTGCAAAATTCTTTAATTAAATGCAGAGTAGAAATGCATATTTTTTGCAGTATATTTCAGTAGGATCTATGTGCTCCAGTGTGATGTAGATTAGGTATGCTTTGAATGCATCACAATTAATTTCAATAAGGAAAACAATACAAAGTCTTAGTCATTTGAACAACTCATCATTTACAGAAAGGAGGGCATAAATGAAGAAAATGAAATCAGAACTCTGACTCACTCCCTTTACACTGATGTATAAGGATGCAGGGCAGTGGAATTTGATGGAAATATCCGGTGGAAGATTTGTGGAAGATGAAAATCAGACCTCAACATCTTTGGGGGTGATTACTGACGTTTAAGGACTCAAGTGGGTAGTTGCCAGCTTATGCAAAAAGTGATACACAATTTTCCCAAAAGGGCAGTTCACTGATGTGGCAAACCCTGTGCTCAGGGTTTTGCGTTCAACGTGAGCCTTAGTTATATACTTCCCTATTCGCAAATAGTCCATGACAAGTTTTAAATTGCAAGGATACTCCAAGGGAAACATGAAATGTTAAAGTCTGCTCCTGGAATCCTGGGGAGCATTTCCGTATTTTTCTACTCAAAATAGCAACAGAATCTGTTCCTGAGAAGTGGTAAACACTTCTCTGCATTGCTAAGCACCTTTTATTTTGATCAGATCTTAGTGGAGCTCTGCATGTTTCAGTGGCCGTAAGTGGGCAGAATGGATTTATCAGCTTTCAAAAGACACAGCAAATGAAGCCTGCAGAAAACTCCCTGTTTCCTGTAACCAGCAAGCATTGATATATTGAAAAGTCCAACTGGGTTCTGCTTATTGAATAAAACATACCAAAAGTGGAACCCTTGGATTTATTACTCACTTGGATCTCAGTAACATGATCACAGTTTATTCCCTCAGGTATTTTGGGTTGCCTTAAAGACAGATTTTTTTTTTTTTTCTTTAAAGGGAAAAAACATATCTTTTTTTTGTTCTAAAAGCCAAATTTTTTTTGTTAAGTTACTGGTAGAGTGCTTCTAACTGCAGCTTTCAGCATGGAATAGCTCCAACAGAAAGTGTTGGTGGGCATTATAGAGTAACAATCCCTTCAAAATATTGTAATGGTTAAAGCCATGCAAAAGATTTTGTCATTTGTCATTATAATCCAATACAAGAACACAGTACCTTATAGGGATGAGGATGGGAAAGGATTTTACATGATTACATCACAAGATGACAAATGAGAGCAATTTGTGTTCATTATGAGAACAGCATCCCAAAGAGAATGCTGTTATAAATTCTATTTTGCTCTCCCTTCCTCCACCAGAAGACTAGAATACCAGCTTTGAAATAAGAACACAGGCTCTTCAAACAAGCCACGGAGAAGAAAGCAAAAGCACTGAAAATCTGTCTACATTTTATGCTAGTGAGAGCATTATGAATTAGAAAATTAAAAGAGAAACACAGGATGACAATTGTGACAGATCCTTAAAATCTAATTCCCCTTTCTTTTTCTTGAATAAAGAATATTTCAGATTAGTAAAATAGCTAGAAAACAATTTTCTTGTTTCTAAAGAGAAAGAAAACTAAGTTTATGTTAGTTAATAAGAAAGAATTTATTTGATTATCAGTAACTATTTCAACTTGTACTTAAAACCCAGACATTTTAAGTATGCAAATTACACCTTTCAAAAAACAAATAATCAAAAGGTCTTGTTTTTTTAGATTTAGGTTGGATGTCAGGGAAAGTTCTTTACTATGAGAGTGGTGAGGTGCTGGAACAGGCTGCCCAGAGAGGTTGTGGATGCCCCATCCCTAGAGGTGTTCAAGGCCAGGTTGGATGGGGCCCTGGGCAGCCTGGTCTAGTATTAGATATGGAGGTTGGCAGCCCTGCATGCAGCATGGGGGTTGGACCTTGATGATCCTTGAGGTCCCTTCCAGCCCAAGCCATTCTACGATTCTGTGATTTTAAAACATTTTTGAATCTCAGGATATGGGTCCCCCCAACAATTTTGGCTTGACAGATATATATTTCTTGAAAGAAAAAGCATTTGTTGAGTAAGTTTTCAACCCGCTTTGTAGCTGAATGGCACTGAGGTCACCAATGAGCTAATCTTCTTTCTTCCTTTCCCCACATGCATCACTACAACAGCAGCAGGCCAGAATGAAATCCCCTGATACATTTGCTTTCTCTAGCCTTGTAATTGCCAACAGTTCAGCCAGGATATTTTAGTTTGTATCTATACAGTCTGGATTCTAGGGTTATGGTTAGCTTCAGTCAGGCTTGCATGTTTATATATACTTACAAAGATGATATCAGCATATCTGTTTTCTTTCTTTCTTTCTTTCTTTCTTTCTTTCTTTCTTTCTTTCTTTCTATTTTTCTCTTAAAGCAATTTAACATCTTTTCTATGCTCTCTGTATGATCTGTGATATTTAATGGGTTGGGTGTGGAAAAAGCAATGCAAATGCTCTTTGTGCTGATGAAAACAAGATGAAGAGTGAGTGCAAGCACCTGTGTCTCCTAAATCCTGTGGATGTGTGATCTAAAGCTGATTGAAGTAATTACTGGATACCATTGTGCAAGTTAAAGGGATATGTGAATAAGGGTTGGTTCTTATGTTGAGTAGGCAGTGTTAATGCTTGAGGGCTTCTAATACTCTTGAAACCATCCCAGAGGGTTTCCCATCTTTGCTGAAGCTTAAAGATAGGGCTGAAGGTGATCTGGGAAGAGTGAAAATCAGGAGGAGCCAAGGCAGATGGCAGAGTGTTGGGATATAGTGGTACTGGGAAACAGGTAACATGGGGTTTTGTTTCCACCCTACAATCTCAGTATTGACTGCAGACATAAAGAGATTTAACTCAGACTCCTATTTGGAAGACAGAGTGAGAGGAAAAGCCCAGAAGATTTGAGTGAAACATTTCTTTAGTTCAGGTGCTGCCAAAATGTAAAACTAGCCCATCTCAGTTTCAGTAGCAATGAGCAAACTTCTGTTTGAAGGTGCAGAATTTCAGCTTTGGACATTAATCTACCTACCCACAAACACTCAATAATCCAATGATCTGCTGCCTGTTAGTAGTCACAACTTAAAATATTTTTCAGCTATGAATGCAAGGTGAAGAGTTACTTTGAATGATGATGTGGGTATGTACGTGGCTAAATATGGAGGACAGAAAACATTGCTATGGATTTCAGAATTCATCTCTCTTGTTAATATTGAATGCTTGCCTCACGTAGTACGCAAAGTCAGTGCCTGAGAGTGAGTCTGGGCTATTAAGGATTGATTTCTTGGGGCAGCTGTTGAATTTGCTTAAGTTGCTGGATGGGAGCATGAGATGATTTTATGACGTTAAGAGGAAAAACTTTGGCCACTGAATCTAGTCCATCCTACTGCCAGATATGTTTAATATAACAGTTGCAAAGACAGCAAATCATCTTCCTGCTATTAGATATGCACAGAAGTTGGAAAAGATATTACAGGTATCAAGGGCAAGCAGCAGTGCAATGGGAGAGAGAAGATGTTTTCCAGCTGTTTCCTTGGCTTGTTTGTTGTTGTTGTTGTTTTTTAATGTCTGCTTCATTACCAAAATAAGTCATCATCTTTATATTGAAAGAAGTGTTACTGTTATATAATCTGTTGTCTTCCTGGTGCAATAAGGTTTTCAAAATGATAATGACTGGTATATATATATGTTTCATACACTAGAGGCATACTTGCTACAGATAAACGTTGTTCATCTTAAATGTTATCAGTTACAGGATATAACCTGTCAATTGTTGACAGATTTTACTCAGTACATTTCATATTAGTAACGAGGACAATATATCAGTATTAATGAAGTCATGCCCTTCACTGACTTGGTTGTATATGTGTGGGAACAATGTCAAAAACAGAGCTCATCTAGTGCCTTCATGATAGCTGCCACATCCTATGATCAGTATGTGGAGAGGTGAACCCTGGTAGAGAAAAAAAGAGAGAAAATGCTGAAGAGCAGCAGGAGATAGCCTTGTATTATATTATAGGCCAACATATGTTATCCATCTTAAATGACACTTTCAAGTGGTTTGTGATTTTTTGAAAATGGGTTTTATTCCCATCACTTTCAGGTAATTACTGTCTTATCCTTTGCACATTTGGAGAAGCATGGCTGGGGAAACAAAACTTCCTTCTGACTGCCTTTTTTTGTTTCTCTTCCTCACAGCATTCAGAAAGAGAACTAAACAGGGGTGCAGAAGTGTGAGCTGTGGAATGACGTGTGTTATAATGACAAAGAGCTGGGAACAACCAGTGGGTCTGAGATATTCTGCTTTGTGAACTTTGTATGCATTTTAAATAAGTAACACTTATTTGAAAGAAAATAATGAATATATACAAGATAATTAAGATTTTTTTGTTTTTTTTTGTTTTTTTTTTTTTTTAATATCAAGTTACTAGCTATAGCTTTGATTTTACTGATGGTTAAATACTGGAGATTGTAAACGTGTTTTCTATAGAAATTGTGGTACCAGTGCATATCAAGTACATGTCCCAAGGTTTCAGTAGTGGGGGACTGTAGAGGTTGCTTCTGTTGGGAAGGGCCAGCATCTGCCCTTGTGCACACAGAAGTTCCAGCTGCTCCACTTGATCCACCTCAGGGTTCAGAGATCCCCCTGCAGTCTTTGGTGAGGACCATGGTGATGCAGGTTGTCCCTCTGCATGCCACAGAGGCCTATGCCAGAGCAGATATCCATACTGCAGCACATGGAAGCCTTCATTCCAGTGCAGAAGGAGGTGCCCTGTGGGAAGTTGCCATCTGTGGAAGGCCTCACAGTGGAGCATGGCATTAGCATGAGAAGAAGTGGAGAGGATATGTTATGGATAGATCACAACTCCATTCTTTGTCTCTCTGCACTGCTTGGCAGGGAACAGGAATTCAGAAGAAGAGGTGCGAAACTGAGCCTAGGAAAGAGAAAGGTAACATGCTGTTTTAATGTTTGCCTTCCCACTACCAAATCTGCTTAAATAGGTGCAGAAATAGGTGTGTACGGGAACTGCTGAACCATGGCCTGAACCTGTTACTGACCATCTGAGGCAAGCAATGAGTCAGCTAAGGGAGCATAGGTGAAGGTAATTCACCTGTGTGATTGGAAGTGGGGAAGCCTGGCTCCACTTCTCCTAGACCCATTTAAGAGCTGACTGCCACTGAGGATCTCTTTCTAGAGATCACTCCTCGTGGACAATCTTGCAAGCCTACAACATCACTAAGCATTTTCCATTTATTATCTTCCAGTTGCAATAATCTCACTTAGTCTAACTTTCCTGTATATTTTGTAATTGTAACATCTGTCTATTCATTGATTGTACACAGTGATAAATTTAATTCATCTTTTTCTAGAGTTGACTGTTTTTTCTCTGATAATAATTGTAAGCAATCTCCCTAGCTCAACCCATGAGCTTTCTCATTCTATTGCCTCCTCCCCTCACGCTGAGGAGGTGGAATGAGAGAAAAAGAGAGAGGGTGTACTTCTTCACTATGAAGTGGCTTCAGCCATTTCAGGTCTATTCCTTCTTCCAGGATATTTTACCTGCAGCCAAATAGTTTAACAGATTGTAATAGGTGGTTTTTACACTGGCAATCAGAATAGATGCAGTGAATGTTAATCTGTTGAAAATCTGGTGGCTGACAATAACTTTTTTTATTGGAATCTTTCTTATTTGTGTTGATTTTAAACCATCTACATGGCATCTACTTGTGAGAACAACTGTAACATAATTGCTTTTGCATTATGCCAGTCTTTGTGGATCTTGCTAGCCAGCAAACCTGCTCTAATCTATGTGTCACTATGAGAATAACTCACTTTTCTGTTGCCAGCAACGTTTGCTTCTAATTACTAATGTCCTATTAGTACCTAATCTTTTCCAGTGTTTCCCAGCACTGGAAAGAGTTGTGCGTTGACTCTTTCTTCTCATTTCTTCTCATTTTGGATTTAGATAAACCCACTGCACCTAGAGATGTGGTACACTGAAGTTTTTCCTGTCCTGTTACTGCATATGCCAATGTATACTGAGCTATCTTCCTCATAGCAACATTGCTGATTCTTCTATTATGCTGGTGGCAAGCTGGAAATTATATTAATTATACAGCTGTGAATTCTTCCAAGTCTGTTTTCTCTGTTTTCTTCTACCTTTGTTCTTCAGCAGAGTTCTGCCAAAGGACTTCTCACTTCTTATAAGATTAGAGCATTCAACCCTGTTTGTTACTTTAGCTATTGCTTTGTTACTATGAGAGTTTTTACAGTATAGGCATCCAGCTAATGTATATTTTCTGTAACATTTGCCTTTAACCCTTGGTGTATGGAAACTTGTGCAGTTTTTCATAAAACCTTAAACCTTCCTACATAATTGCTCAACTAGTTCTTGTGCTGCTTTACATGCATTACTGGAAACTTGAGTTATATCATTCAAAATACATAATATGATTCATGTATGGCTTATTTCCATTTTCTTAAGTATTCATCTCTAGTATTCATTTCTCCTTACATTACTCTCCATGCCTTAATTTTTCTAAATTAATTCATGTTTTTGATATTATGAAAACATGATTTTAGAATATGCCTTGCAGGTAGAAGTTGGGAATCAACAGACCCAAGATGTTACTACTGTTATGCATGGTTATGCAAGGGCTAGTAATGAACCACATATAAATTTTTAGTTTAGGTTTGTATTGCTGTTATGTATTTCTGACCTGTAGGTTGATGTACACTCCAGACAAGATTATTCTTATAATGAATAATGCCATGAAGTCATCAAAACTGACAGGAGAGTTTTACATTTCACTGAAGCACAGCTATCATTTCTGAAAAGTTAGGTACAGAAAATGGCTCCAAATGCAACAGAATTTTACATTCATAAATACAATAATACTTTTCAGTTAAGTGGACAGCTAAACTGTCTTTTTGTTTGAATGAATAGAAGAGTTTTATGACAAAATCATAAGATAATTTGAATTGGAGGAGACCCTTAAAGACCATCTATTCCAACTCCCCTGCTGTGAACAGGGACACCTACAGCTACATCAGGTTGCTCACAGCACCATCCATCCTGACCTTGAGAGTCTCCAAAGACAGGGCATCCACCACCTCTCTGGGGAGTGTGTTCCTGTGCCTCTCCACCCTTACTGTAAAAAAAAACTTCTTTCTTATATCCATTCTAAATCTCCCTTCTTTTAGTTTGAAACCATTAGTGATAGGTGAATAAAGAAAATAGTGGACTATATCATAATTAGTAGTAGGTTGTGATATATACATATTTTAAACAAATATTTAAAAAAAATATGATAAAATGTGTTAAATGCAACATATTAGATTGTATATAGTCATATATATATGTTGTCACCATTGTCTTGTTGAAGTCCTAATCTTTCTTATCCCTTTATTTCATCCATAAAAAGTTATTTATCACATTTGTATAGGACTGTACACAAGAGTGCCACGACCTGTTGGAATCCTCAAGGCATTCTTGCAGTTTGTAATAAGATAGAATTAGAGTCCAGAAATAAAATCAACTAGAAACTATCCATAAAAGTGAAATGGAGTAGTCTAGTTTAATAGTGCAAGCTGGGAACAATGCAGGAAGTAAACACCTTAGACAGGAGAGAGTAAATTAGATTCTTTGAACTCTTTCGATTTTAATAATCTGTTTATAACACAGACAAACCAATTTCTTAGAAAGTATGATATTTAATCTGACAGTGTTCCTTTAATAGTCTACCTATGCTGGCTGTTGCTGCCGCCATGTCTTGGCTGCTCTGAAATGTCACTCCCCCCAAAATGCCTTTGCTGTCAGTGTTGCACTGGGGTTGCTGCTTCCACAGAGACCATTTGTTACGATCTCAGCTGTGAAGCTCCTGCTCCTGCCTCTCTTCCAGAAAAGAGATTGGCTGGGCTGGGGATCAGAGCAGAGGTTATATGCATTGGAAATGCATTGCCAGGCATCAGTCGCAGTGGCCCTGGGGGGTCATCTGTCAATGACAGTGATGAGCGCCGTGCTTCAGCTGCCTCTCCTATCGCTTCCCTCTCTCGTGGGGCAGAGGCAGCTCCTGGGGTCCTGTTAGCTTTAGGATGCTGATGGGATTCTTCTATGCTGTCAGCTGCCAACCACTTAACCCCTCTGTTTCCTATGTAAGAATGAGGGAGAGTCACAAGCAGGTAGCTGTATGCTCATCTGAAACCTTAAACTATGTAGGAACAGTTCATAAAATCATAGAGTGGCTTAGGTTGGAAGGGACTTTGAAGGTCATTGAGCTCCAATCCCCGTGCTGTGGGCAAGAGCTGCCTTCCCCCTAGATCAGGCTGCCCAGGGCCCCATCCAACCTGGACTTCAGTGCCTCCAGGGATGGGGCACCATGGCTCCTCTGGGCAGCTGTGCCAGTGCCTCATCACTCTCTGAGTAAAGAATTTTTTCCTAACACCTAATCTAAGTTTCTCTTCTTTCAGTTTAAAGCCATTCCCCCTTGTCTTACTGCTATCAGACCACATACAAAGTCACTCACCTTCCTGCTTATAAGTTCCATTCAAGTACTGGAAGCTGCAGTGAGGTCTCCGCAGAGCCTTCTCCTCTCCAAGCTAAATAAGCCCCATTGCCTCAACTTTTCTTCATAGGAGAGATGCACCAGCACTTCAATTCTCTGCTTTTTGTAAGTTTAAATATCTTTTGCCTCATCACCACTGTCACTGGCAAAGTTATGCATGGAGAAAAACACAAGAGGAACCAAACGCCATATATGATCTTGCATGGAGTAAGAAGTGATTACCAGGTTGATGCAATTTGAATGGCAAGATTGGAAGACCTGGCTCTAAAAAATGGCACCATAGACAAAGCAGCATTACTGAGTGTTTCCTGTCCAAACTCTGTGAAAAGTGCCTCAGGAAGGCCTTCATCCATGCACACTGCTGCTTCTTCCTATAGCTTCACTCTTTCTCTTTTGACTCATTAGACCTTCTGATGTGTTCTGCCAGCATTGTTCTATAAAAGCGGCAAGAGATGTTTTACAGCAAGATCTCATTCATTCAGTGCACCTTACATCCTTCTTTCTTATTCCTGCAGCAGCCTGGCAGTGCAGCTGTCAGAACAAATCACTTGGCAGAGCTTCCCTTTTAATGGGGAGCTGCGCCTATGCATGCACGCACACATTCAGGACCTGTAAGTATCCCTCAGCAGCCTATTCATAAAATCACCAGGGAGCATGTGATCAGGCACTGAGTGTAGGCCTAGGAGGGAAACAATGCCCTTAATCAGATGTATGTCTGTTTTCACGAGGGAAAGAAGAGAAGGGAGAAAAAGAATCGTCACCTCATGCAAATATTAGGAAAGAGCCCAGACAGGAGCTCAATTCAGCTGTCAATGTGTCATTATTTTCTTTTTCTATAATTTTTAATGAAGAAAGTGCTTTTAGAAGGGTGACAGGTTTACCTTTGGAATGTCATTTATTAGGAGATTGAGGTCCCATTGTGTGAAGTGTTGTAAATATGTATCATAAAAGGCAATGTCTGCTCTGCCATGAAGACTTTATAGCCTACGCAGCCAAACAAAGGCTTGGAGAAGGGAAATGCAGTGCTCAAAAAGAAAAGTGGAAAATAAAGACTAAGGCAGAGTCTTTTTTTCTGAGTTTCAAATGAATTTCTCAGTTTTTTTCGTATTACAGAAGAATTCAAGAAGATTGTCCTTCTGTGAATGTAAGCTGATATTGTGTTTCATCAATGTGATGAACTTCTGACATGCAATGCTTGGAAAGACACATCAGTACCATGGCTTCTGGTTACTAGAATGCGAGGCCTTTCACTGCACTAAGCCTGATTTTGGTGTATTAGGAACACCTGGAAAAAATGTAACTAGATGGTGTGTGGTAAAATTTTATAATTTGATAAGTTTTGTGATAAAATATCAGGAGGCTAATGGATGTAACACAAACATCTGAAAGTCCTTGGGATGAATACTGTTCTCAGTGAACCTCACTTAAACATATTACATGGCCAAAAAATGTGATTTCACTGAATGTTGTAGGGAAGATTTTAATGGATGTATTGATGCTCATGCAAACCAGCATGCATCTTTTCCACTGATGCTCAGTTCAAATTCAATGTGCAGAGTTTGCTATCAGTTCCCCTAAAAGTCTCATCACTTTGCAAGGAGTTTTCTGTGTGAAGTGGTCAAAATTGCTAAATTGATGTTGTGACATTGCCAACTTCTGACTGACCAGGGCCTTTAAAGTCAAAGCAGTTAAGCATAGCCTGTTTCATGCTGCAGTGCCCTTCCTTACTGCTGTCCGTTTAGAGCTGCTGAAAGATAATTAGCCTAATAAATTGTTGTAAGAGTAGGTGGGACATGGTGCCTGCACTGAAAACAGGGTAACATCTGTAAACTGTATGCATTTTCATCCTGAGAAGTGCAGCCTATCATCTGAAAGGGCCTGACCTGTAGAAAGAATATAGAGGAAAAAAATCACAAAACTTGAAAAAGAAACAAACAAAACAACAACAACAACAAAAAAAAAATCCACTGAGAGCACAAGGAAATGGCTTTTCAGTAAGTTTCCTTTCTCTCTCTTATTAATATTACATGGGTTTATTTACTGTACTTTTTACCATCTGAGAAAGCTTGTTCTATGAAATATTTTACAAATCCTCTATTTCCTCTTTTCCACTGTTAATGCTTCTTCTAGTGGCACAAAAAAAAAAAATTCAAATTATTTAAATATTTCATGTTGTAGGACCTAGAAGTACAGCACAATATATGTAGATGCCACTGGGAAATGGATTTTAATATTACTTTTAGAATCACAAATTATTCATGCAGTGCAAATAACAAACTGGTGGAGAGCACAATGTGCAATAAAAGCACTTGCCTCTTTTTTAACATTTTCCAGTGTAGTTGGAGTTGGCAGATCATCAGATGTTTAGTGCATTATTTATTAAACGTTTTAGCATAACTTTTAAATATTCAGTGAACAGTGAGCACTGAACGCAAATGACAAGGCTGACTGAAAATCCAGCCACACTGATGACAGAAGCATGTTGCATAGTTTTCTCTGCACAACTGCAGCATGCAATTTGTGCTTTGAAAGGGACTGCTTTGCTCTTGCTTGAAGTGCTTCTATCATTTTAGAGACCACTGTTGAGCATGCAGCCCAATAGTTTGTGAACTACCATGCATGATTTACTGTACTTAACTATGATGATTAGAAAAGATTGAAAGAGTTGCACTGGTTGTACCAAAACTAAAGTTGAAGAAAATGCATGCCTCCACTCTAATTCATGGTGTACTATGAAAGCAAGATATGAGGAGATGACAAATTAAGCAATTTAAGACAGTGAATAAATGCACAAGAAAGTACGGTTCTTCTGGTACATTGAAATGAATAAGCTGTATGTTTCTGAGAACGTAATCTCTTTAATTTAATCTGTCTCTGAGCTCTTCAGTGTTTTGTGACATTTGGAATTTGGCCTAGAACATCTAAGAATCACTTCAGTCTTTCAGGAAGCTCAGATCCCTACTGTACTCTTCACCTGTATTTTTTTGTTTTTTAATAAATTTCCCCATTTTCCTTGTCTGAGGAATAAAGTTAGGCATTGCACTCCAGGTTTATTTCTGACACTGGTATGGCCTGTATTGTGTGACTGTCAACCTATGACAAGCTTAAAAACTTTGTAGAGGAATTACAGAATCACAGAATTGTCAGGGCTGGAAGGAACCTCTAGAGATCATTGAGTCCAACCCCTCTGAAAAGGTAGACATCCAGACAGGTCTTGAATACCTCCAAAGACTCCGCAATGCCTCTGGGCCGCCTGTTCCAGTACTCCATCACACTGTGAAAAGTTCTTACACACGTTTATGCAGAACTTCCTATGCTTCAGTTTGTGGCTGTTTCCCCTTGCCTTATCCCCATGCACGGCTGAAAAGAGTCTGACCTCATCCCTTTGTCTTCCGCACCTTAGATATTTACAGACATTGATCAGATCCCCTCTGAGTCTTCTTTACTCAAACTTGAACAGATCCAGTTCGCTCAGCCTCTCCTCATAACAGGGGTGCTTTATCATTTTTGTGTCTTCTGCTGTGCTCTCTCCAGGAGATCCCTGTCTTTTTTGTACTAGGGAGCCCAGAACTAGACGCAGTTCTCCAGTTGAGGGCTCACCAGGGCAGAGTAGAGGGGGAGGATCACCTCCTTTGACCTGCTGGCCATGCTTCTTTTAATGCAGCCTAGGCCATTGGCCTTCTTGGCCACTGTGCCACATTGCTCATGGCCAACCTGTCATCCACCAGATGTGGCTGAAAGTGGCAGAAGAGAAATTCTGGTGTAGTGAGAGGCTTGTTCTTTCTGTGAGTATAAGCATTATTGTAACCTGAGAACCTGAGCCTTGAGCAGTTGCTAATTCAATTTATAGTGTTGAACAGAAGATCATACCAGGACTGCATAGGATGGAAGGAGGCTTTGGTCTGAAATGGTTGACGTGTTTAATAGTGAGACACATTTAAGAAATGCATATGCTCATCAAAATTGCTAACATCAGTCATATCAATTTATGTTCTAATGGGGAATCTCATATCTCGTGACTAATACAATTAGATGTGGTGTGCTGCAGCCTGGGAAGTTAGGAGACCTGTGTCTGACAGAAGAGTTACCCATTTTACTGAGTAGAGGAAGCGTTATGGATAACTGTCCTTATACATTGTTGGTTTTTTTTTTTTTTTTGCTTGTTTGTTTGTTTTTGGTCTGAGGGGCAATCATCCTCACCTGGCTAGCATAGCCAAGAATAATGAATAGATGAACTTCCTGAGAGAAGTAGCAGTCATAGTAATGCTATAACAACTCTGTGAGTCTACTCTTATAAAATTTGCAGCAGCTTGTGAATTGAGTCTGAAGTTTCATTTCCAGGGGGACATATGACTAAGTCAAGGCACAAAGTACTTCTCAGTTATTGAACTTCACCTTAAAGCCACTCTCTTTCAAAGTGTTTGTTTTTTTTCCATCGGGTATCAGCAGATTTCAAGACCATGTTTTTTTCTCTGTTAAAGAACCAAAATCTCAGTAATTCATGTTGATGCTTTACTAATCTAAAGCATCTAAAAGCAGATTTAATAATCTGCTTAATTTCATTTCAGTCTTTGAAGTGTGTCTGTTATAGTATATAAACCAATTCCCACTTAAACACTGTATGAAAATGTCACTGTTTATCAGGAAAAATTTTGTGCTAATTGGTACATGAAATGAAAAATAAAAAACCCATGAGGCTGGAAGGCTTCAAGGAGTCATCTAGACCATGCCCCCGTAAAAAGATTATCAAAAATACTGAGAATATTCTTGAAAAATGTCAACCAAATTGTTCTTAATTTCTCCGAAGGAGAAAATTCTTCAGTCCTCTTGCATGTATGTATTCATTTCAGGGTATGACCGTATTTGTCATTAAATCTCTTTTGTAACAGCAAACTTAAATCTCCTTTGCTTTAAATTCAACTCAGCTCCCTGAGCCTTGTCTCTTAGGCTGTATTTTTCAAGTTTGTTATCATCCTATTCATTATCATAGAGAACCCGCCCTAGAGATGGGTCCCAGTCAGTTCCAACTACAGTAAAACAATTGTTCCTGCTATGTCTGTATGCTAGCCCTTTTAAATATATCTGGGCATTTCTCACTTTGACAGAGAAATCATGTGGTGAAAGAAGAGACAAAACCATTCTTCACTGCAGATCTCACAATTCTGTGGATCTATGCCATACTATGCTCTGTACTTGGGCAGCTGGTGTCTGCTTCTCAGTGCAATTAACATTATTTTGAATTCTGAAATCCTTCTGGCTTGGAAGCAATCATACACTTTGAACTTATGTTAATATTGTTTCTTAAAAAAAATGTTGATTATAGAATCATTAAATCCTTAAGGTTGTAAAATATCACTAAGATCATCTAGTCTAGCAATCAAAGTTGTCTGATCCAAGTTCTTAAAATTTTTTGAACATCAGCAGGCTGGTTAGTTTCTTGCAGAGGTCAAACTCCTTAGCAAAATGCCTTTTCACTTTGATGATAAATTATTGGTATTACTCTGTGCTGTGTTTTTTTAACAGTTGGCTCCCTTATTTAAATAATTTCATCAAACCTGTATAATTCCATGTGATCTATCTTTGTCTGGGTGAAGAGCTACGAGATATGGTTTAGAGGCTTGTGGTAGCAATGGTAGTGGGAGGACAGTTGGACTAGATGATCTTGCAGATCACAGAATCACAGAATCACAGAATTGTAGGGGTTGGAAGGGACCTCCAGAGATCATCGAGTCCAACCCCCCTGCCAAAGCAGGTTCCCTACAGCAGGTCACACAGGTAGGCATCCAGGCAGGTCTTGAACATCTCCAGAGAAGGAGACTCCACCACCTCCCTGGGCAGCCTGTTCCAGTGCTCCGTCACCTCACTGTAAAGAAGTTCTTGCGCATGTTTGTGCGGAACTTCCTATGCTGCAGTTTCCAGCCGTTTCCCCTTGTCCTGTCTCCACTCACCACTGAAAAGAGTCCGGCCTCGCCATTCTGCCCCCCACACCTTAGATATTTATAGACCTGGATCAGGTCCCCTCTCAGTCTCCTTTTCTCAACGCTGAACAGACCCAGTTCACTCAGCCTTTCCTCATAGGGGAGATGCTCCAGGCCCTTCACCATCTTCGTGGCCCTCCGCTGGACTCTTTCCAAGAGATCCCTGTCTTTTTTGTACTGGGGAGCCCAGAACTGGACGCAGTACTTCAGATGAGGTCTTACCAGGGCAGAGTAGAGGGGGAGGATCACCTCCTTTGACCTGCTGGCCACGCTCTTTTTAATGCACCCCAGGATGCCATTGGCCTTTTTCGCCACAAGGGCACACTGCTGGCTCATGGCCAACCTGTCGTCCACCAGGACACCCAGGTCCCTTTCCGCAGAGCTCCCCTCCAGCAGCTCATCCCCCAACCTGTACTGGTGCATGGAATTATTCCTCCCCAGATGCAAGACTCTACACTTGCTTTTGTTAAACCTCATCCGGTTTTTTTCTGCCCAGCTCTCCAGCCTATCCAGGTCTTGCTGAATGGCAACACAGCCTTCAGGCATGTCAGCCAATCCTCCCAACTTCGTATCATCGGCAAACTTGCTGAGGGTGGCCATTATCCCCTCATCAAGGTCACTGATGAAGATGTTGAACAAGACCGGACCCAGCACAGACCCCTGAGGAACACCGCTAGTTACAGGCCTCCAACCGGACTCTGCACCACCAACAACGACCCTCTGTGCTCTGCCAGTCAGCCAGTTCTCAACCCACCTCACTGTCCACTCATCTATCCCACACTTCCTCAGCTTTGTTATAAGGATGTCGTGGGGGACAGTATCAAATGCCTTGCTGAAATCAAGGTAGACTACATCCACTGCTCTCCCCCTATCCACCCAGCCAGAGACAACATCATAGAAGGCTACCAGGTTGGTCAAGCACGACCTCCCCCTTGTGAGCCCGTGCTGACTACTCCTGATAACCTCCTCTTCTTCCAGTTGTCTGGAGATGACATCCAGTACAAGCTGTTCCATCACCTTTCCAGGGACAGAGGTGAGGCTGACTGGCCTATAATTGCCTGGGTCTTCCTTCTTGCCTTTTTTGAAGACCGGGGTGACGTTGGCTATCTTCCAGTCTTCAGGCACCTTCCCCGTCTTCCAAGACTTCTCAAAGATGACAGAAAGCGGTTCAGCAATCACCTCTGCCAGCTCCTTCAGCACCCGTGGATGAATCCCATCGGGTCCTATGGATTTCTGAACATTGATGTTGCCTAGGCGCTCCCGGACCACCTCTTCCCTGACAGAAGGGGGGTCTTCCATTCCCCAGATCCTCTCACTAATCTCCAGGGTCTCAGATTCCCGAGGGGGAGCTTTTTCACTGAAGACAGAAGCAAAGAAGGCATTCAGTATCTCCGCCTTCTCAGCATCCCCCGTTACATTTCCAACCTTGCAATTCTATGATTCTACGATCATTTAGGATAGTGTGAAAAGCCCCTTGCATATAAAGATAAATTACATTTCTCTCCATCAATCAATAATCGAGATATCCAATAAAAGGAGGAAACTAAGTCAGCATAACCCAACTGATTTTTGACAGTTGGCAGATTTCAGTAACCTTATTTTCATGTGAAGGCTTACAGACTTCATGGCTTCTAGTATTATGTATCTAGTAAGCTGATGAGCATATTAACTTCTTTTCCCCTTTTTATGTGCATATTATACTTGCCTGTCACCAGTTCTCTGATTAGTCCCTATTCTAATCAAGCTTCTAATGATAGTTGCTAACATCAAGCTGGATAGCATTGGAGTGAATTTGAACAGCCTGTACCAAGTTGAATACATCTGTTCTTTTTCTGAATACTTTGAAAAGCATTTTAAAACTTATTTAACTCAAATGCTGATTGCTTATCAAAATTGTGAAACTCAAAAGTGTTCACTATTTATCTTTATTGTGAATACAGAAGCAAAGAAGGTATGATCTATGTTTCTTCAAACTTTCCAGCAAGTTATTTACTCTTCTTTCCTCCTTTGTGTGGGTCCATTATGGACTGAAGGTGTTTAGAAGGCTTCTAATGTAGCCTGTTTGGTCTCCTATGATGATTTCTGTCTTTTCTCAACATTGGAATAATTTATACTTGTATCAAAGCCTTTATTTTTTTGGTTATTTGTTATCCCGAACTGTTTTATCTCTCACGTTATCTTAGCATCTTTTTGTATTTATTCATCTATTAAAGTCTGCTTATTTTGAAGCCCACTTCATTAGTTTCCTATTTTGACTTCCCATATTTAGCCTTGTGATACAGAACAACCCCCTCCTATCCTGCCTGCTGTTTGTCAGTTTATTAATATGTACCGCATGAAAAAAGCAGCTGCAACAAAACCAAGGAAACATTTCTCCAAGTAGAACTATGCTGGCCTATTAGTAAAACCCCACAACTACAAACTCATATGTGGTTTTGTAATCAGGTTATTTCTGCCTAAAATTTTAATTCCATTTTTTTTCCCCCCATCTTCCAAATTCTCTGTGGTACAGGATTCTCTGCTGAAAAAATGTAAATGTTTCAAGACATTCCTGGGAGCATTCATGATCAAGTTGAAACAGCTGAAATCATAGTACAGACCAGCATTTTGAGTTGTGTTTTTGTACTCAGAAGGCAGTTGGCAACTCGAGAGGGATGCAAAGAGGGAGATGATGCCAAAATTGAAGATAAATCAGTATCAGCAATCCTTGAGTGCTTTTCCTGCCGCTCATTGCTCTCTCAGTATCTCCCACTATATACAATATCCAACAAGGACCTTATGTGATATTCCAAAACCTGAGCAGCATGTCATGCGATGCACGTGGATGGTAGAAACTAATTTCAGGAAAAGTTGGCCAGTGTCATAAACTCCAGCACCTACCAGAGCCTTAAGGCAATTCTACTCAAACAGTCCAGTTACAACAAGTAGCATGAGTTGACCTTTCAACATCAGGAGAAGGGTTTTAATGGAGCACATGCCAGAACAGTGAGTGTTTTAAACCAGAGAAAGTTCAGACTTAATCAGGATAGAATTAGGAGAACTGCCTCATCCTTACTTCAGAGTTGGGAGGTTCTCTACAAACAGAGCTTGGTTGTTTCAAGGAAAAGAGGGATTTCCCCTCTTTGGCAAAGCAAAGGAAGCTTTCCCTGCTGCACACAGGGCTTTTGCAGAATAGATGCAGGGTGAATACTCTCCCAAACTTAACTGAGTGTAGAACATAGAGCAGGTACTGTCCATCCAGCAAAATGCGATGTGATGTCCAACAGCAAAAATGTGATGCTCAAGGAAACAAACCTGCAAACTCTCTGTCACTTCAGCCACACAAGCTCCATGCTGATGTAAAACAGATGCCTCACTCATCCCCTGCCATGGATGAGTGCCATGTTCTCAGCATGTCTCCCGCTGGTTGGCCTATGCAATGGGTGTCCTGCTCCCTGGCTGGTTTGAAGCCACTGAGAGACCTGGCCATGTCCACATGCTGACTGGCAAGCTGGCTGCTGCCTTACCCTCTGTGGATTGTGTGATGCCATTTGTCAAATTTGACTGAAAGTAGCTAGTAAGCTCAAAAAGCTATTGACGAGGAGGGACTGACAAACTGCTCAACAGAGGAGTGGGCAGATGGTCAGTAAGTGTGACTGCTTAATCCTCCCTTTTATAGGAAACTACTCTTAAAATAGTACGAAGTGAGACTTCTAATTTTTTTAATTTCACTAAGGACATTCGTCAAAATGAAAAACTGAAAATCTCTTTTTCTGCAGAGAGAAAAATAATAAAGAAACAGACATATTGAACTAAAGCAGTACATTAGTTTGCACTGAAGATGTATTGCCTTGTAGTTATCACAGATTATACTATAGCACTATAAGTGATCACTGGGTAAAGGACTGTTGTACTACCTCTCCTACCACTATAGCAGTTGCCATTCTGTTACTGCCTGGGAGAACTGCAGCAAGGCAAATACCAGAGGGAAGGGATGGGTGAAGGTTCAGGAAGTATATGGAGAGAGGGTAAGGAAATGTAATTTAGATGAAAAAAAAAAAAAAGAAAGTTAGATGAAAATGTCTGTGACCTAACAGAATGAGTTTGGTATTCCAATATGTAGGTAGCATGTCTGTATGCCAGCTTTAAGTGTTTGTGCAGTGCCTAAATGCCAAAAGCAGTAATTAAAATTTGTATAAAGATTCTGGTCTTACCTAACAGGGATGATTCACCAGTAGCCATGGGACCTGTCAAAGAAGATTGATGGAGAGCTTTCAAAGACCCTGGTGTACCTGGAGCATTGTATGAAGGATAGACTGAGATCTTTCATCTGAGGCAAAGAGAAATATATTATATACTGCACATTCATTTCAATTGAATGCTTTAATCTATGGGAGGTCTAGGTCTTGTTTTGAGCTCCAGGATTAAAAATATCTGCATTTATCAAAGATCAAGGTTTACGAGATATGTCAAAAATGCTGTCTGTTCAGTGCTTAGTTACACATCATTTCTTGTTTCCTCCGGTGAGTTATCTGCTTTACTGACTTTGATTCAATATATTCTTCATCAGCAGCAGGCTAGAAACTTGCTACTCAGCCCTGGGAGAGGTGCACACTAGCTCCCTGTTTGGCCAAGTGGGAAATGTTAATAATACTACCTACAAAATCCAATTTAGGATAGCAATAATAACACAGGGGCAAAAGTAGTAGTACTTGGCTTTTCTTTCACAGAAATCAGTGTGATAAAGTGTTAGTACTTACACATGGGATCAAGCACAAGTGAAAATTGCTAATGGTAATGTGACTGCCACTGTCTTTATGAAGATCTTTCACTGGTGTTTTCTGTGTAGCCTCTGGATAGCAAATGCTGGTCATGTGTGGCAGTGGCTGGTGTAAACTCTGTGTATAGCTTTCCTAGGATAAAACTTACAATGCTGCAAAAGGTTTTGGTGGTATCTGAATAAAATGGAGGAAAAAAATCACTCAGGGTTCTCTTAGACAAATTCTTTAATATTCATCGAAGACAAATTCTTCTGTATTCAAAATATATGCTGTTGCCTAGGGGAGCACTGAACCAAGGCTGTCAGTCTGTCAAAGATAGCATTACTTCAGTTAAACGTGCTCATAATTCTTTGCTAAAGAGAGATTTGCTTGCAGTATGTCCAGATAACTAATGCCAGCCTTACTTATTTCACACAAACTAGTTTCTTCTTTCAACTGCACCTCTTTTTTATCATATTTCTTTCCATCTCCTTTCTTTACTTTGATTTTCTATTACCATCATCTCTCCTAATTTTTTCTTCACTTGATTTGTGGCATTCCAATAAAACTCTGCTGAAGGGTATGATCACTTTGCCTCACAGACTCCTGATGTATTTTGTGGAGTCGTCTTTTTGCAAGCATAAACTTGATGATGGAGTGGGCCATCTTATATCATATGACATTGCTCCTAGAACAGGATACAGGGTGTGGTTTTTTTTGCACTCTTCCCTGCACCCACTGTAGAGCTGCTCAGTGTTTATTCTGTCATTTATTTTTTGTGTTCTGTCATTTATGTGGAAACTTCATGGCAACAGACTACAGAGGCGACTGCAGTGAATGCTTTTGTCCTTCAAAACTTTGTGTTTTTACTGTCATTACCCAATTTAAACAAATTTCAGAATAGCTATAGAAAATACATAAGGTGACTTCAGACTCCAGGCAGAGATTTCAAGTCAGAAAGGAAGGGTCATATTTTTTTTGCTTGTAAGTTGAACATATTTAATTTGGAAGTCACTGAGAGGCAATAAACATAGGGTCTCTTGGGGTTACTTCCAGTCATTTTTCAGAGAAAAACATTTTGGGCCTGATAAAAAGCCTGTTGACTTATCTAAAGCAGCATCATTGATCTCAGTGAGTTTTGTCAATCAGAAGTGCAGCATTATGACAAAGTTGACAAAGTGAAATTGTCTAGAAGTTCCTTGTGCAATGCTTTCTCCAGAAGGGGAATTAATAACAGTACAAGCTCAAATAAATGTAACACTGAGGATGAGAAAGGAATGAAGAGGCATATTTTCTGCAGCTGTTCAGGGAAGAAGATAACAAAATAAGAAAGCAGAATTTACTTTTTCCTTGTTTTCTCTTATCTCTGTTTTTTCCTGCTAAGGGGAACAATCTCATGCTATTTTTTTCTTTCAGTCTCGTGCACGCTTATTTTCCAACAAGATGTATTTCCTATTTTTGAGACAAAAGGAGATATTGCTGAAAGCCAGAGTAAAAGTAGGATTGCTTCTCATTTTCTTCCCTTGCAAAGCCTACAAACTACAAGAGAAAATGGGGGAAAAAAGATGCCGAACTTCCCTTGTCGTTGACTGAAGTGAAAACACTTTTGTTTGCAAAAAAATCCCTCCAAATTAGGAAGATACTTCTGAAGTATTCAGTGAAAGAATAATTTGAAATGGACTTTTAAAACAAGCCATTTTTTATTGACGAGGTTTCAGAAAAAAATATCCTTCATCATAAAATTTGACTCAAAATAGAATATATTATTTTGGAAGAAAAGTTGCAGCTTCAACATGCATTGAACCAAGAAAAGGCTGAACTATCTGCCCTTAAGTTTTAAAGAAAATCGCATGCACAACAAAAGGGTTGGTGAAGGAAAGTTTTTTTTAGAAAGATGAAAGAGATAAAATATTTATTTTTTCTTCTGTGATGGAAGTGTTTAAGGACACAGAAGTCAATCCACAAAACAAACACCATGTCCTCTACAGCTTTTTGCTCACATTTCTGCAGGGCTAAATCACTTAAAACTGAGATAGATAGATAGATAGATAGATAGATAAATAGATAGACAGATTATTTATTTATTTATTTATTTATTTATTTATTTATTTATTTTTCAATTAAATTAGTTTTACTCTGTTACCATTATGCATGTGACCTTATTGCCATTAGCTATTGAGCTGCTAGAGCTGTTGCAGCCATCTACATACTTAGCTGCCACTGGAGAACAGCGTTTGTACATTATTTTGCATTTATTTTGCATGGTTTAAAATGAGATTGAGAATGCTACATTGTAAAATCTTTCTGACAAAGAAACCATGCAGTAAATATTAATCTGAAAACAGAAGACAGGGACTCCTCAGAGATGGGCGTTTCTGAATTGCCCACAAAAAATGGTTATCAGAACCTCCTCATATACCCACAGAGGTGTGGTTGTTTGGGGGACCTAAGCCTGTACTAACCCTGAGCTTCTTGCCCTGATGCCCGAGTTTGGTGGCTGGGTGTTTTGGTCTCTGGGTGCTGAAGGCAATAAAAGAAGGGAAGTGAGCTCTCCCTTCAGGCAGCCCAGACACTTGGACAGGACACTGCCTGGAGTTCTGTTCTCTCTGGAGGGCATCCCCCGATACTCCACTCACCCAGAGGCCCCTGGCTAGCCTACCTGTGCTGCTGCACTTGGGCCTTGGTAACTCTAGGTTCTTGCTATCATTCATTTCTGAAGGCCTATTATTTTAGCTCAGGAAATCAATCTGAGCAAGTTCACACATCAGATAAAATGACACTGTATTGCCTAAGAATGAATTTTCTTATTTGGTTTGAGAGGCAAATCTATTTGAATAATCTGTTGAAATTTTCTTAAAATACAAGATTGAAAATAATAAGATAATATACTAAAGGAAAGTAAAAGAAGGAAGGGTAAACGCCAGAGAAAAAGGTTTTAAAAGATTGCTTAGGCTAGGTTGTAGCAGAAGTAATAAAGCAAAAGGAGTGTATGGTTTTAAGTAACCGTGGTGTCAGACAAGGAAAATGCATGTTGAATGGGAGAAGGATGAGCAGGTCAGAGCAGACACACAGGCCACATCATGAAGTAATTTACTAACACTTCCTTTTTGTTCTTAAGACATAGAACAAAAAAAAAAAAAAAAGAAAGAAAGAAAAAAAACACCGAAGTTCTTTTCAGCCTCACGGTGGCCTGGTCTGGTCCTGATTTGGGAAACTTTTGGAAGAAAGTGTCTGAAATGCTATTTCTGTTCTAAAACTTTAGTCTTCATTTTTTCACCGTCTTTTTGTCAAGCCAGATATTTACAGCCCCATGTAGTGCTGAGAAAGTAGACACACCACATCTAGCATCAGAAAGTTGCTCAGGGAGGAAAAGAGCCTAATGAGCTTTCTCTTCTCTCACTCGATGATCTCTTGAGGTCCTTTCCTACCCCTGCGATTCTGTGATTCTGTGAAGCGTGGTTTGTTTAAAATCAGGAATTGTCATTTGAGAAATGACAAGATCTGCTTTCATCTTAACCTTTTATTTTGCTGGAGAAAGGTTATTGTCTAGTGGAGCTCCCAGAGCCAGGCTGCAAATGGAACAGCATACACCCTGAGGCCTGTAACAGATTTTAGCTTCCTCTGTTTTCCAGTACTTCCACTTTCAAGACATAGATGCAAATGTTAGGATGGAATCCCAATGTACCCTTTGAATTTTGTTGTCTTGAAGTATCCCTTTCAAACACATGAATTCATGAGGAATTTTCCTTTTGCTATGTTTCTGAAGCTTTTGACTTTTGTCTATTCATAATTCTTGCCTGTTTTGCTAAGGGCTTGGCTAGAGGATGTGTGGGGTGTTTTATAGGAAAAGAGCTACAATTTTGTAACTTTTTAGATAATCTAATTTATTCATTCTTATCAAGGACTTGCAGAGTTTTTTTATGAAACTTGTTGAAAGACAGTGGAAAATATGGAACACAGAGAATGGAAAAATATTTTTTAGTTATGAAATGAGAGACATCAGCTATCCTGTTAATTTTTTGTAGTGTAGCATTATGAAGGGGTGCTGACAGACAAGCCAATGCAGCTGAATTTTAAGCCTTATCAATCCAAGTTTTTTCCTGCAACTCTACAAGTTATCTGGAAAATTACACCTTGTTGATTTTTATATTTCTATGTAATGTATCTTTACCTCCTGCAACATTTTTGCTCATAAAGTCAACAACAGAGTGGTGTTTATTTGGTAACTGAAATGTAGTCAAGAGTAAATGATTGTTTTGGATGTCCAAGCATCTGGGGAAAAGAGAACAAGCAGCTTCGGACACAGCTATAATCAATAACCCAAATGTCTAGAAATGAGATTGCTTCAAATGAAGCTCAGCTATCTGTGCTCTTTGTGATTTATGTCACTCACAGCATCACAGTTCCTACCACTTTATAAAGCAGTAGTGCTTCTGAATCAACAGTGCAGTGAAAGGCAAGCCAAAAACTTTGCTGGCTCTTGTTTCTTTGACAGTATTGACTTCCATCCATCTGGAGAGGTTTGCTTGTAATATGGGCAGCGGGTACAGCAAGAGGATTCTGTTCTGTCCTGCCTTGTGAAGCCACATACAGCTGGGCAGCCTGGGGGTAAATTGCTGCTCGGATAGGCTGATAGATCATCACATCCAAGTCCAGAAAAGTGATATTAGCTCCACTCTGTCCCAAGTTGCCTAAAATTGTCTATGAACATAGCTGCAGCTGATGAAACTGCTCCGTGTTGCATTGAGTAGAAGATTCCTCCTGTCTTGAAGATCATTTGTGTTTTACAGATAGGGAAGTGAGTGTCTCTGATGTTGAAAGTTATCTAAAGAAGTAGGCGTTAATTCCATATATTTTACTAGGAGATCTCTGTAAATGTGGACCCATCAGAATTTTGCAGCTGCCTGGAGCCTGCAACTTCTGTGCCAAAACAGAGGTGTGGAAAGGTAGAAGTGTTGTCGCTTTCATCCTCCAGTGTTTTCGTAACCAGCAGAGACTCTACGGGGCTGTCTCAGTACATGGTGATATTCTCAAGGCTGTTTTGTGCCCCATCAGGCCCCCATTGCAGCCTTTGGCAGACTCAGTGCAGGATGATCTGCCTGGGCTTGGATGCCTGGCCCAACCCTTTTGTGCTGCTCTGTTCCATTTAACAACACAATGTGTGTTTCGCTTTGCCGATAAATGAATGATGGCTGTTGTTGCTGCTCTTCAGCAATGATCACCACATTTTTCACCTCATCAAGCGGCTGTGGAAATGTGGCATAAAATCAGGGAGAAAACTATGAACATTAAAAGTATAAATTGATAGTGATAGATTTTATTATCCTTTGAGACACTAATAGAAGTATTTTTTAGCAGTTTGTTCAACTGACTGATCATAGGAAGTAAAGCGATTATGATCTAGGTAACATTCATTGCGAAATGAAAATCTAAGGGAAATGGTTTGTTTACAGTTTTCAACATCTTTACAGAACATAGCAATATTCTCAGCAGAGCTAAAAGATATGGCACTAAAAGCAGGGAGCTAACAAGTTTACTGCCCTGAATATGTACATTTTTGAAACAGAAAGAAACAGTCTGATTTTTAATTTGTAGGCATCTCTGTGAAAAAAAGAAAAAAGTATGCTCAAGGTGCACATCTGAAGAACACCAACAAGGAGAATGTAATGTAGCTATGAAAACAGAGCTCCTAACATCTCAGTTCAACATGCAGTAAACAAGATTTAAAAAACAAAACCTTTAAGAGGACCAAACAGCAGATGTACTGCTGTGATGTGAGTATTGAGAAGGATATTAGCATTAGCATTAGGATAGTAGCAGTTTAAACTTTCCTAAGCTGAACTGAGCTGTGAGTACTCAGGTGTTAGCCATGGATGAGCAGCTTCCAGAAGCTGCTGTAACCAGCAGCAGAAGGTGGGAGATCCATGAGAGCAAGTTGCATTCAAGAGTGCCCTGTGCTGGCAGCAGGCAATACTCATCACCCATTTCAGCTGGAGCTCACTCTGGCGGTATTTTTCTCTTTGCTTGTTCTCTGTCCATCAAGCCTTTTGATGGACAAGCCTATTTATGATGGATCAGTGCCTACCATAATAGCGTTCATTATTCATCACTGAATTACAGAATTGCTAAGGCTGGAAGGGTCCTCCGGCCCACCCTCCACTTCAGCAGCGCCATCCAGAGCAGGGTGCAGCGGCCCACATTCAAGTGGTTTCTGGAGATCCACAAGGAGGAGATCCCACAGCCTTTGGGTAACCTGTGCCAGTGCTCTGTCAATCTGCACAGCACAGAAGCGCTCCTGGCATTCAGATGGAACCTCCTGTGCTCCAGTTTGGAGAGCCGTAAGATGTGGGAACCACATCAGGCTGTAAACATTGGCCCCAGATATGAGGGGAATAAACTCCAGTAATGAAAATGATGACAGCAGGTTTTGCAGTGGCTAAGCTGGGAGGCTCTAAAAGAAAACGGCTTTGAAAGTGCACAGAGGGAAGTCCAGACTAAGAGTTAGTTTGGTGATAGGGGAAAACAGGCTTCTGTAATTAGTTTTAATGAAATATAATAAACATAGAACAATATCTCCCTAGCTTCTGGAATTGAAGGAATAATTAAATCTAAAACAAACAACAGTTGAAACTCTGACTTAAATGCAAAGGAATATTTATTTTGTGAAGGTTGCCCTGTGTCAGACTGTGCAGCTGTCTTAGTGGCCAGGGAAATGGTCATTAGATGAGCTAATACTCACAGAAAGGGCAAGGGAATCAAATGTCACATTTCCTTTCAAAACATCCTAGGAATAATATGTTGGTGAAACTTATGTTAGTAAATAAGAAGTGATCATTGAGAATTAAGCAACTACAAAACAAAATATCTTGGGGATGTCAGTAAGATTGTTGTGGTAGAAATGTATGATTGCTTAACCCCTTAATACCTTGGACTACTCAACAAAATAATGAGGAATAAAGAATTTCCCTTTCAAGAATCCTCAGACAAGGGCTTTTGTAAGATGTTATTAAAGTCACTAGCTACTCATAAAGTGAGATGTACAGTTTTCCTGCAGGATTAAGCACTTCTATTGAGTTGCTGAAATTTAAGTTTGTATGGAAAGCCTAAAACAATAGTTATACCACAAACATTAATCTAAAGAGAAGCAAATGGTACCAGCAAAATGAGCTTTCTTCCTTCCTCTCGTATAATTGTTTCACAACCATGTTACCACAGGTCCTGTACTTGCATTTACTGTGCTTTCAATTACCAGGCAATATATACAGCTCTTTTCATCTTAGCTAAGCTTTAGCTGTCTGAGCTTCTTTTTGCTGGTTTTGTATGTGAAGCATCATTGTGTTGGGTAATTTCAGCTATGATTTTTTTTTTTTTTTTTTTTGCTGATAGAAAGAGATGAGTCAAAAAAACCCAACACCTCTCTCTGCTTTGATTTTTATCATCCTTTGTTTCCTGTAGCATCCTAGAGGCCTATGCTCTGACTCCAGAAAGTAGTACTTATCTCAGTAGGAGTTCTTCTTGGTCCAATATCGCTCAGTTTTGGACAAATTATAAAATTATAGTTCTCTGAGGGAAAATATATAAATATTACTTGTAACATGGGCTACACAGCCATTCTTGTGTTTTTATAATCTCGCTCTTCTAATCTCTTAGGCTCTTAGGGTGTTAAAAAAACATCCAAACAGCAAAAAGCCAGAAAGTCACACACAGCCACAAACAAAACAACCCCAAACAATTGCAAAAGCAAAATTTTTGCCTTGTAATAGCTGATGCTAAAGTTACAGATGGAAGTACAAGTAAATAGTAATAAGATATTTTTCATATCCTAATATAAAGGATAACAATTTTTTGGATAAGAAACAATTTTGTTAAAAACAAAAAAGACTTCATTGGTGGAATAACCTGTAATTAATGAATCAATCTTTTACTAGTCTGTTTGGGTTTGTCATTGCTGTGAGGAAGCACCCTCATAGATGCTATTGTACAAATTCAAATAAAACTCTGACAAAGTAAGGAGGTCCATTTTATTTTTTTCCTTCTGTGTTTTAGAATTTTTCATGTTAGTTTTATCAAGTCATCTTCAATATGGAAGTACAATATTGCAGAAAAAGAAAAGCTTCTGTGGAAGCAATTTCAGTGGAAAATGTGCGCAGGTTATAAGCGGTGTGTGAGCCCTGCACCAAGTCCCAGGATCAGTGGGACTGTGGTGGCCATGACAATGGCCATGGCATTTGTGGCAGCACCTGAGGGGGGGACACATGTTCCCTTTGGTGTGCAGATGTGAGTCACAGCTCCTTGTGCCACCTCAGAAAGCTGAAGTCTCTACTGGGCAGGAAAATGTGGAAAAAAGAAGGAAAACCTTTGGAGGTGGTTTTGCCTTGCTGGCAGCCTCTAATCGAAGGTGAGCCATAAATGAGTCGGCCCAGGGGCAGGTAGGTTGGCTCCGTGCCTTGGACCAAGTTTCTATAAAAGCCTTTTCTATTTGCACTGCTCACCTGAGGAGTTAATTAGGGAGACAACCATGTTTCTGTGTTCCGTAGCACTTAATGATCCCCAAAATGCAAATAAAGAGAGAGCTGCAGCTGTTTAAAATATTCCTGCTGCTCTGTTATTAAGTACAAGGGGACAAACATAAGGGCAGGAAGCCTCTGATTAAGAGCAGGTTTGTATGGAGTGCGTGATTCAAACATTGGCATTGTTTGAACTTGGCTCTGGCTCAGTTTTACCCCTGCCCGTGAGGCTGGGCTTGCACCTGAATATTTCATACATCTGTGTTCTTTGAATCAAGCATGGCGCAAAATCCCTTTGATGTACAGGTTTTAAGACTGGTGTTTGTCCTGCATTAATACTGTGTATGCTGGGGAATATTACATGGTGCCATGGACTCAAAAAATATGGTTGAGTAGACTGGAGACAAAAGAAATTCACTTACTGTCTCTTCCATATTTGCTGTGGGTAGAGTGGAACAAAGAATCAGACTGGAAAAAAAATATTCTTTTTTGAACACAGGACTTTTTCAAGCATCTTCATGGATCCCACTTTGAAAGAATGACAGAGACATAGCTAGTTTCCTGGGAAAGAAGTGTGCTAGTCCTATTAGAAAAAGAAAAATGGAAACTGAAAGAGTTCAAGTGTTACAAGATCTTGCCTTGAGCAACTGTGCTTTATGATGCATGTTTGGATGCCTGTGTGCAATCAGACTACAAATATTGTAAATCCTATGCTTTCCATCATCTGCCCACATAAAATATATACTTTGCATCAATGAAATAGTACCAAATTCAGTCAGCCACAGGCAAGAAAGGTGAGATAGGAAGATTTTACTCTTATCTAATCCATCCAAGTATATACGAAAGACTGGAGAAAAGGATGTCATGTTTCAACTTTCTAGGGCTATTCATAGAATCATCGAATCATAAAATCGTTTGAGGTTGAAGGAAGCCTTACAGGCCACGCCCCTAGTGCAACTCCTCTGCAATGAACAAGGACATCTACAGCTAAATCAGGTTGCTCAGAGTGCTATCCGGTCTGGAGCCTGAATGTCTCCAGGGATGGGGCATCCACCACATCTCTGGGCAACCTGTTCCAGTGCCTCACCACTCTTATCATAAAAAAAAAAAAACAAAAAACTTATGTCTTATATCCTATTTAAATCTCTCTTAGTTTGAAATCATTGTCCCTTGTTCTTTCGCAACAGACCCCGCTGAGGAGTCTTTGGTCCCTTCTTTCCTATAGCTCCCCTTTAGATACAGAAAGGCCACTAGCAGATCAACTCAAAGCCTTCTCTTACGCAGGCTGAACAGCCCCAGCTCTCTCAGCCTATCCTCACAGGGGAGGTGTTGCATCCTTTGCATAATTTTTGTGGCCCTCCTCTGGATGCGCTCCGACAGGTCCATGTCTCTCCTTTACTGAAAACTCCACATCTGGAGGCAGTACTCCAGGTGAGGTCTCATCAGCATGGAGTAAAAGGGCAGGACCACCTCCCTCCACCTGTTGGCCATGCTTCTTTTGAGGCAATCCAGGACACATTTGGCTTTCTGGGCTGTAAGGGCACATTGCTGGCTTGTGTCCAGCTTCCCATCCATCAGTACCCCCAAGTCCTTTTCAGCAGAGCTGTGCTTCATCTTTTTTTTTACCTATAGTGGGTACTGCCACGACCCAGCACTTGTATTTATTGAACCTCATGAGGTTCACCTGGGTCCACTGTTTGAACCAGTCTAGGTCTCTCTGAATGGCATGCGGTCCCTGGATGTGTCGACCATACCACACAGCTTGATGTCAACTGCAAATTTGCTGAAGGTGCATTTGATCCCACTGTCATTGTCGCTGATGGAGATATTAAACGGGATCAGTCCCAGTACTGACCTCTGAGGGATACTTGTCATCACTGATCTCCATCCAGACTTCAGCTATTGACCATCACTCTCTGAGTACAATTTCACAACCAGTTTTTTGTCCACTGAACAGTCCGCCCATCATATCTATATCATTCTGTGGTATAAAATAGCATTAAAATAGTATTTCCTCTGATACTCCTGGCAAGCCTGGGAGAGTTAATCCTTAAATGGCTCAGCTCCTAATATACACTAGAAAAAGGTGATGCTAGTCAAGGAACCAGCTGCTGGGAAACTTGGATTTGTGTTATGAAGAGGCTGGGAGCCTCTTTTCTGCACAGCTGTATGTGCTGTTTCTACGAGTGGCTCAAATTTTTTGATGGAATAAGAAACAAGCATATCTTGATAGTGTCCAAGCCAACGTCAATGTATTAGGAGACTTAGAAAACTTAAAAAAGTATGGCAGTCCCACCAAATGTGCACTCACTGGTAAAAGTGACTGGTTAATAAATGCTGTTTAGGAGCTGCTTGTACAACAGGTAGAAGCAGAAATAGTTTGGTCATATAATGATGCTTGTATCTTGGCCAGTCCTACTCTTTGTAGTGCCCCACAACAGTGTGGAAGCCCATAGAAGTGCTGGTCTGCACCTGAATAGTATGGCGTTTGCCTGCTGATGATGTATGTTCTCCAAGCAGATTTTGCTGCCTGGAGCATCATGCTGCATGGAGGTAGCAGAGCTGCTTGGACTGCTGCAGTTCTTTGACCTCTCTGTTTCAAGTGCCACTACAGTAGAGGTACATCTGTTGTAGTCTTCTTTTTATAAGCACTTAGCTGTGAATCAGAAAATGTTATAGCAAATAACTAAAGGCACCATTGCTGAGGTGTGAATAACAAAGTCCTTACAGCAACATCTTAGTGCAGAAGTCACAGCAAGTCATACTGAGGCCATTAAAAGGACACAATATACCAGCATGAAATGTCACTCTGGTATATTAGGTAAATAATAAAATTATAGATTCATAAAAACTCTCAAGAAAATGGATTAAAGCAGTCTTGTGTTATTCTCTGGATACTGTTTCCTCTTTATGCTGCTCTCATTCAAATTACTTTCTTCTGCTTCTTAACAGTTTTTTCTTGATGTTATCAGTCTAAGACTTTAATACCAAGATATAAAACAGAGAAAAATGCATTTCTTGGTACCTGACATTAAAAAAAAGGAAAAAAAAAAGAAAAAAAAAAAAGAAAAAAAAAAGGAAGCTGTTCTGGAGATTTGCTTTACTGCTGAGCTATTAATTCAAAAGAGTCCAACCTTTGGCCCTGTTCCAGTGTCCCCTGCAATCCATGGCAAAGCAGGAGCTGAGTTTTGACAGGGCTGAAGAGGAGACTGGTGATTCAGCTGGAATTAATTTAATGATCTTTGCCAAGGTTTCAGATGACAAGCATTCAGTGCTTGCAGTGGGAGCTCGCGTTCAGCATTGTTTCACTAGACATGACCAGTGCAGGTAGCCACTGGAGAGGCTTTGTGGTAGGCCACACTTGAACTCCCTTCTGGGACTTCTCAGTAAGATCTGTTCTAGGATTATTACCCCTTCTTGAAATACTGTAGAAATCATGGAAGTGAAGGAATACAACTTGAGTGATACGGTATGACTTAGAATCAGAGAATCATTAAGACTGGAAAAGATCACTAAGGTCACTAAGTCCAACCATCAACCCTTCAACATATCCACTAAACCATGTCCCTCAGTGCCACATCCACCCTTTTCTTAAAAACTTCCACTGATGGTCACTTGACCACCTCCCCGGGAAGCCTATTCCAGTGCATCACCTCCTTTGCATTAGCTCCAGTTCCATGAAAAGTACCAAGCCCCTTTTCATCTTAGGCTGCATGCTTATGGTGGCAGAGACCTCTAAGAAATAAAGAGCTGGATGGAGACACCTATTCAGGATCTACTCTGTTGGGATGCTTCAAAGGGAAGTCATAATGCACAGGAGATTTCTCTGCGTGACACAGGACTTCTGAATGCCTGGAAACATCACCATGTTTGATGCTGCTTCAGTGGGACCAGTAATCTCTACAGTCTGGTGGCTTATATTTTGGAGGAATTATGACTGTGATCTCACTTCTTGTTCATGCTTTTGCCCTGCTAATTTAGCTCTGAGTTCAAGTACACTATGAAGATGCAGTGAATTTTTATAATTGCTGTGTGAGGACAGGGGTCATCCTCTTTGTTGAGAAGAGTGATGTGATGGAAAATCTGAATTTAACTCATGAGCTCAACAGCCACTACTTCAGCACTGCTAATTTAAACTAGAGGCCGGGGCTGGGCAAGAGTTAATGTCTGCTACAGCACTGTCTCCAGCATGTCCACAAGGAAGTGCCGCCGGTGGGCCTCCAGACAGGATAGCAGTCACCATAAAATATTATTAATCAGCACAAGCTGATAAAAACTGTCTGATCTTGGATGGACCTGAAATGCATGTCTATTCTTCATGAATGACAGACTGTCCTTCAGTCAAGCTGACAAAGCTGGTAGGGCTGCTCAGTCCTTTTAAGTATATGGTCGATCTTACATGTGTGACAGGTTTTCTTGTTGTTGCAGACCTGTATTTTTCCCATGAACTATAGTAACAGCAATTTTTTTATGAACCCGATAAGCAGGCAGACTGAGAGTGTGAGAAAGAATACTATCTGACCACTCTAATATCATCTGAGATGGCAGATGGGAAAAAGTCCTCACTGCAAATTATGTATTGGCCAGCTTCTGACAATACTTGCTATGGGGAGCACTGGGCTGCTGGATACTGAGAGTGAGAGCATTATTTCCTAATAAAGGAAAAGAACCCTTGTGTATTTCCATTTTCTCTTTCATCAAAATGCATCTCATAGGCATTAATGAATCAGGCTATAACATTTTATAGGCAGACAACGACTTCAGAAAGGCTAAATGCAGAATTTTTGAAGGGTCATTCTTGGTGCATCTGGAGAGGCCAGTCTGGGCACTTACGTAAGACAAGAAGATGATAAATGTGTGAGCACTGAGAACTCACACTGAGTCCTAGGCTTGTATCAGGCTGTGACTTCAGTGGTCTCTGCCTAAGTGGCATTTCTGAATATTTTCTATACATCAATTCTGCTGTAAGACACGAAACTCAATGTCTTTCTTCTTATAGAGAAAGGAAGAATGAGCATGTCATATTTGTG
Source organism: Lagopus leucura (assembly GCF_019238085.1). Lineage (NCBI taxonomy): Eukaryota > Metazoa > Chordata > Aves > Galliformes > Phasianidae > Lagopus > Lagopus leucura. The sequence continues at coordinate 44,128,637 of NW_024962263.1, forward strand.
ATATAAATGCTACTCAAGATATGTATTTTCCTTTTGCTTTTAAAATTTTTTCACTACCTCCTTTTAGATGTTTAAGACATAGAACTTTCTAGATTCAGGCGGGCAGAAGAAACTGTGCAACTCCCAAGGATACATAAGCAGAAGATGCACATGACCAAGATTTATGTTGAATGCTCTTTCCAGCAGAGAAAGTGTACCAAACCCTGCCCAGGGCAACTCTCTGGAATGCTTATCACCTGTTTTCTCCTTGGAACAGTTATGATGGACTTCAAGTGCAGTATTTCGTTTTGAGCCCCTCACTAGGTGAAAGAAATTGAGGCCCTGAAATGTGTTCAGAGAAGGGCAATGAGGCTGATGAAGGGTCTGGAGCACAAGTCTGATGGGAAGCGGCTGAAAGAACAGGGATTGTTCAGTCTGGAGAAAAGGAGGCTCAGGGGTGATGTTATTGCTTTCTACAACTACCTGAAAGGAGGTTGTTGCAAATAGGATGTTGGCCTCTTCTCCCAGGTAGCAGTGATAGGATGAGAGAGAATGGCTCCAAGTTGCACCAGGGGAGGTTCAGCTTATGTATTAGGAAAAATTTCTTCTCAGAAAGAGCTGTGAGGCACTGGCACAGGCTATCCAGGAGGTGGTTGAGGAGGTGGTTGAGCCACCATCCCTGGAGGTTTTCAAGAAGTGTGTGGATGTGGCACTAAGGGACATGGTATAGTGGGCATAGTGGAATGATGGTTGGACTGGGTACTGTTATTGACCTTTCCAACTTCCACAGTGCTATGATTCTGTGTTCTATGACTTGCCTCACTGATTGCTTGTGCTAGGTGTTAGGGAAGGAGAAATCAAGTCATCCAGCTCCTGCTCACACATACAAAGTGTTCTGGCTCTTCTCTGACTTGCAGAGCTCTCACTTGGCATGTAGCATGAATGCCATGAAAGTATTTCTTGCTTTATAGAACAGGAAGAGACACGCTTGTGCAGCTATGAGCAAAGCAGGGTCACCAGCACTATTGAGATGCTGGTGCTGAGGCTGCTCCTCCCAACACATTGCGTGGAGGATTTGTCTGCTTGGCAGCTGACGTTCTCTTTTAGCACATGCGTGCCCTCAGCCCCATTTCCTCAGGGTGCCTCAGAAATCTTTCACTGGAGCAGTTTAGGAATAAAACCTCAGGGACATTTATTTCAAGTAATATTTTTGAGTATCCAGGAACAACTGGCTGGAAAGGGAGCTACAGATCTTGAGGAAAAAGAAGTCATGTCCTCCACAATGCACAGTGTAGGCACAGTTATTTTCTGTTTTGGGTACAATATGGTACGTCCTCATAATATGAGGCATGAATCCTGTGGATCTCTGCTGCAGATCCCCATGTAATGGCTCCTGGCACCCTGCCCAGACACTTCTGTAGTTTCCATGACCCTCTGCAGGTGTTCATGTTAGCTGAGAAGACCTCACCATCAGTGGGTTGAAGCCCACCAGTATATTCCAGTGTAAAGTTCACTAAATTATCTGGACATATCCTTTTGTGTGAAAAAAGACTTCTCAAGTAAAGCATGTAGTGCATCACTAGACCTGATTCAGACCAGCCACTTGAATCTGAGGCTCTCATTGTCAGCTTAGTGTGAGTGAATGACCTCATAGCAGGATCTCTAAGCTTATGTATTTATTCTCTGTTTTTTCCTTTTTTTTTTTTTTTTTCTTTTTTTTTTTTCCCTTTCCTGCCAGTGATTGCTTCTTGTATTAGAAGATTCTGTGAGTTCATGATCCTTTTCTCTTGCTCTTGGAATCACATTCTGGTTGGAAAGTATCTCATTTGCTTAACAATCTAGTATCTTACTTTCTAGTCTAACAAATCCAATGCATTCATGAAAAAAAAAAAAAAAAAGAAAAAAGAAAAAGAAGGGGGGGAGGGAGGGGAGGGGAAGAAAAGAAAACCCAGCTCATGTTTTCATAATGATGGTAATTTAAAGCATGCTAGATTTTTGCATTTTATGTATTTTAATTACAGATGAAGGAGAAGAATAAAATATTTATACTTGTGCTACCATTCCCTTTTTGACAGCAGAGTGAATAATGAGTTTTTCTGAGACTGTAATGTAATTAACTTTATCAAACCATGTTTATATACATATATATTCATCAATTCTGTCCGGATTTCAGCTGGGACAGAGCTGATTTTTCCTTCATAGTATCTGGCATGATACTGTGTTTTGGCTTGAGAAGAAAAACAACATTGATAACACATCAGTGCTTTAGTTGTTGCTGAGCAGTGCTGTACAGAGCAAAGGACATTTCAGTTTCTCAGCTTCTCATACTGTCCTGCCACTGAGGGGTCCTGATCTTGGGGCACAAGAAGCTGGGAGGGGATAGCAACAGGACAGCTGATCTCAACTGACCAAAGGATGTTATGTATTGTATGATGTCATGCAAAAAAAATGGTGGGGAGTTGGCACGGGGAGCAGCAGAGAGGGCTCAGAGAATGTCTGGGGATCAGCTGGCAGGTGGTGAGCAGTTGCTTTGTGCACCACTTATTTTGTATATACATATGTATATGTATATTATACATACACATAAAATTGTCATTACTAGTATCTTTCTTTCTTTTCTCTTCCTTTCTTGTCTTAGTAAATAGTTTGAATTTCAACTCGTGAGTTTTATCTTTTCCTTTTTTTTTTCTGATTCTCCCACCCCACTGGAAGCCAGGTGGGAGTGAACAACTTTGTGGTGTTTACGTACCTTCCAGGTTAAATCACAAGAAGTTCCTTCTTTTTATAGCCATGGAAGGTTCATCAAAATGAAGAAAGTAGAGGCCAGTATATCTCTCAAGCATTTTTCAAGTTAATGCATACCTCTGCCAAAAACCTATGTAGATACTCTTCGCCTAGGAAAGGAGAGTGTTCTGGAAAAGTGAAGGTTCTCTTGCTACTTTGTTAAATCCAGTCTTCCAGGGCAACTCTGCTATACAGTTTCCTTTCAAAATGTATAAATCTCTTATCTTCACAATGCTGTGCAAAATCTCATTTTCCTCTTCCTAACATCCTCAGTGTCTGGAGAGATGGATATATTTAATTGCCATTCATTTTCAGGGCTGTATCTCATTACTGCTGGTAAAGGAGAAAGACACTGAAGCTTACAGTTTCACCAGGCTGACTCCTTGACTGTGGAGGAGCTGGCTGTCCACAGCTGAGGGTAGTAGAAAGAATCATTTGAGTGGCAGGAGTGCAGTGCATAGTGTTATTTTATCTGTGTATAGATATTTTTTTTCCTTTATTCAGTTCAGAATAAAGATCGTACTAGAAGAAAAGCTCTAAAAACTGCATTAGCACATAATGCCTATACTCTTGCTGCCAAATCCAGTGGCTGCAGTATCTTAGTATCATATAGAATCACAGAATCATTAAGGTTGGAAAAGACCACTAGGATCACATAGTCCAACCATCATCCCGTCTCCACCATGCCCTCTGACTCAGTGCCACATCCACACGGTTCTTGAACACCTCCAGGAACGGTGACTGCACCACCTCCATGGGCAGCCTGTGCCACTGCATCACTGCTCTTTCTAAGAATAATTGTTTCCTAATACCCAACCTGAAACTCCCCTGGCACAACTTAGGTTCCTCACCTTAGACTTCATCTAAGCCTTGCTGAGTTACACCAAGTAAAGCTCTGACTTCCTAAATTGGAATGGTAATTATCTTTCACAAGAAAATTAAATCCACTGAAATAACTTAGGATATCAGAACCGTGTAGGCTGTGACTGTATTTTCACACCTGCTGATAGAAATCTGAAATATCAACTAGTTATGATGGGAGTAATGTGGAAAGGGGTTGCAAGTCAGCTTGATGTGCTTACGGGACAAAGTGATAGCCCTGCTCCAGTTCAAGCAGCAGCAAAAACATTTATACTTTTTAACAACTGCATTGCTCACAAACTGACAAACTTTTATCCTTAGGGAAACCAGAGGAAGATTATAGAAAAGGTGAAAATCCAGTGAATGTAGAATACTGAAAAAAGCAAAAGGTGTTTTCTTGTCTGTTTGCTTGTTTGTTTGTTTTTAATCCTTTAGCAGTTTAGCTGTGGTCCAGCTTGTCTGATCTTCTGTATCATTTCTTTTCTGGTTGAGTGCCTCTTTCTGAGTTTTATACTGCCATTGGTGCTTAAATTAAGATGGCTGTGCTGGAGAAAATGCAGGCTCTGAATCTGGGATAAAGCCGCTATCTGAGGGTATCCCCTCATACAGCCAACATAAATATTCACTCTGTCTTTGATGTGAATGGGATAGAAGTTACAATTCTGTCATTATTCAGACACAGTGTCTTTCTAGTCCATTTATGCCCATTCTTCACTGACAGTAGTTGTTTGTTTTCCTCACATGAATTATGTTCTTTCATCCAAGGACTGTAGAATCTGGCAGAATTTCACAGGCACAGTAAATGGCAAGAGTCAAATGCACAAGACTTCCCCCAACACCCCCCAGACTAAATGTACTTGCCTAGGCCAGTTTTATCTGTCCAGAGCCTTCTTCTCTAAGTTACAATATTCCAAGGCAGCCAAGCTTTTTGTTACTATATTATTTCCTGAAATAATACAGTGCTTTTAGCCTTCTGGCTTCCTCAGCTCTGGAATTGGTTGCTATATGTCAAGCAGTCAAATGTGTATACTTCCAGCAGTAATATAAATAAATCAAAAGGCAACAAGGAAGAAAAAAGAACAAGGAGACATCAGTTATTTTTTTCTTGCTCATAGAACATCCTTCAACATTTCTCCTAGATATTTTTAAAAGTACATAACTTAAATTGGCTGAAGTGCAGTTAATACCTGTGTTACTAGAAATCTGTAAGAATACTGCAGGCATATGGAATAAAATCTAAAAAAATTAACTCCACTGAAATAGATTTCATTACAATAAGGACATTTAATGTCCTAACAACTGTGAAAACATTATTACTTTATGGATTATAAAATGAAGATGCTACTCCTATAACTGATCTACGGGCTTTTAAACCATATTATAGCCGTCTCTTAATTTCACTTAGTAATTTTTATCTTTCTGATTATTTGCAGCCTTCTGTGCACTTTCCTTGGGAGACATAACAACTATAAGCCTATCCTGTGTGTAATTCCTGAGGTCCTTCAGAAGCAGTATGTGGACCCTAGGAGTCCATCTACCACAAGCTGAAAGCCACAAAGAAGGATGGAAATACCATCAACGATGATGAATGAATTGTCAAGAAAGACAAAAAGACAGATATCAGCAATATAGGAACCAGCAGCCTGATCTGAGTGAGTAGTCTTTAATCCAGTGGCTCCTTCCTACCTGTACTAAGTGCCAAGGTTTTCAGAAAACAATATAAAATTAACCATAGGGGTATGTTATCTGGGAGAGCTTTCCTGAATGAAACTCCTTCTTTTATGCTCTGAAAATAAAAATGTTCCTCTCCATTTTATTATTTGTTATTCTTTCAATGTGTATATATATCACCAAAATAGTCTGAGCCTTCTAAATCTTTTAGAAGGTTGCTGTGCCCAAGCTAAGTAAAATTTCACGGTAAATGAGTTTGGCAGTCCAGTCATGCATTTTAATGGAGCGTTTCTTTGTGATAGATACACATTTATTACCTTTCACTTTAAGGAATGTCTTTGTACTCTTATGCTATGAGGAAGAAAAAAATCCCAGTGGACATGTAGTTTCAGTTTGTAATGGATGTTAGGTTATATATCGGGTATATTTTGAAATGCTGAATCCACATTAAATACTTCCCATCTTTCAACTGCAGCTCAGGGATAGCAAAAGTCTGTCTAAGAAAAGATTAAGCCAAAATTCTGCACTTCCAATTTCCATTCAAATCTGAAGTTACTCTTTCTGGTTACTCTTCTTAGGCTTTTCCAGTTATTCAAGGAAAAATAAAAGTCATATAAAAATATATATATATTTTAAATTCCCTTAATATGAAAACATTGAAACACTATGTTTAAATCTTATTATTCTATTACCCAGCGGGTGTTGATTAGCAATGACCCAAGCGCATGTGATTTACTGAATAATAATTCACCCTTCACTTGCAAAAGTGAAATTCAGGTGCCTATTCAACAACTCCATGACTACAATTTGATAAGACAATCTTCAGCTTCAGTTTAATTGGTTTTATCAATTGTTGGAACTCACCGTTTTGTGAAGAGTTTAAAAAAGAGAATTACGAATGTTAATTAAAGTGTGCCATGCAGCCACCTCGCAGCACAATGTGCATCACAGAAGAGTCGTGTTTTTGTGCATCATCTCTACTTCAGACATGTACAGGTTTGGAAAGGGCCAAATATGATCTACAGATAGTGTGTAAAGTTAGTTTCTTTAGCAGCTTAAATTCCAGACAAGAAGAATGAATGATACTTTTCCTATATTGTTTATTCAAGTTCTGCATTCTACATAAGATCCCACTGGGAACTAATGTAATTTAGAATCAGAAAGGGGCCTTTTGAAGTGCTTGGGTCAATGAATGCCTGGTGTGTGTTTTGTTATGTTTTTTTAAAAAATGAAAATTTCCATGTGAGCATACAGTCTACTAAGTTATAGCATACTCCTTTTCTAGTGGTATTTTGGCACTAAAGTGGACCCCCAAAAACACTAACAAGACTAAAGTGATGAATTTCCCTCAGAAAATTGTTGTTCATAAATAAAATATGCATTTTGAGGAAGTCCATCTCTTCTGACAAACGTGGTGGTAATTCTGCTTGGTTTTGTCACTGGCTCTTGCAGTTAACACTTCAGTGGCTCCGAGTTTGCTCTGTCAGGACAACATTCCCAAGTTTGCCACCTTTAGAGTTTCCTGTGGTCTGGAGTGACTCTGAAATCCAGGCTTAGTTGCTCTTCAATGCCTGGCCCTGAAACAGGGTACCTCTATACCTCCTCAATATCTAATAATACAGTATTTTCTAACTCAGAGTTATGAACACACCTGTGTCTGCTCTGGAATGCTTCTAGTCTCCCAAAACAAGCTAGCAGAAGTCTGTGAAGTCTCTAAGAAGAGAAATCAGCAACATCAGACTACAAAAGATTTATCCTTTTTCCCAGTAATAAGGTTCTAGCTCAGCAATGAACTGAATTCAGCCTTTGGCTTCAGTCACTGTTAAATATGGTCCATAGTGAACTAAAAGTCAAGTCAAGGAAGAGAAAATAGAGGTACAGTCTCTTTTATCCCTGTAAGGCATCCCTTGAAACACCTGGAACTGATTGTGAAGGAATCGTAGTATGGTCTCCTCTGGCTCCTGTGGGCTTTCAAGATTTGCTTGTCAATCTTCTTCAGAGTTATCTGAGTTACCCAAAAACTCATACAGAGATCTTTGCACTGGCAGGTTTTTTTAACATTTCTTTAACAACCATAAATGCTAGTGACATACATTGAAAAAAAAAAAAAAAAAAGGAAGAGAGAGAGAAAGCAGAAAAAAGGAGAAGGTATCAAAAGCTGAGAAATCAGAGAACAAGATAACAGTTTGAGAGAGGTGCAGGGTTGTTATGCTGCCACAAAACAGATCAATCTGTGCCTTGAAGCAAACACCCGTGTGTACATCCTTTTCAGCTGAGTTGTCTGCAAAACTTCAATAGACCTTTTGCCACATTCTGCTATTACTAATCCCTACTCTCTCTCTAGCTATTTGTAATCATATCAGAAATATTTTTCAGCTCATAATTTTGATTGCCTGCAGAGGTAGCAGTCAATAGACACACGTTGTTCAACAGCTATAGAAGTCATGCTACACTTCTTCCTAATAAAAATAGATGTCAGGACCAGAAGATGAGATATATCTACTGATATATCTAAAGATGAAAAGACTTACAGACTGTGCTACAGCAAAATAAGTCACGAGACTTATAGCCTTCCTGTCCTTTCTGTGGTCCTGCTGTTATCAAGTCCTACATGCAGCAAGTGGAAAGAACATATGGCCACAAGCTGTTAACTGAATTGACAGGAGAAATGCGCATGTCCTGTAACCACTGAAGGACATGATATCCAGTACAGTGCTGTCCTGAACACTTGCCTGATTGAATAGGCTCCATCTCCACACCACAACTAGTATCACCATATGGGTTATTTATCAAAATTTGTCAACTATTCTTTTGAGCAGTGCTCTCTCGAGTTCCTCAGATTCAGCAGCTAGACTTCTGGCAACAGTATAACACATCCTGCCTCAGGTCTTTTACCTTGAAACTTCTGTTACTGAATGAATGTACAGCTTTTGACGAGTCTAGAGACATGACCTAATCACCCTCTTCAAAAGACGAACGAAGTGGGATTTTGGACTCCTGTGTTATTCAGTAGCAGATCTGTTCTTTGAATGCTACTTGTTTTTTTTATTTGTTCATTTGTTTGTTGTTTTGTTTTGTTTTTCCAGCATGCTTCTAAAGCTGTGTAAACAAGTTAGGTTTTTTTTTTTTGTTAAGAGCTGCAGGAATGCCATCTACAGACTTAATGTAATCTCTAATTACGTTTTATAATCTGGTGTTCATAAAATTCTCTCTTTTGGCCACAAAGCACCCCTGGAAGCTTGTTTCAAATGAGTATCTGCTATATTCAACAATTCTACAGAGATGCAGGCTGCTGCCCAAGAGGGCACCCTCTCTCCTTCTGATCTGCTCTGTTGTAGCTGAAGGTAAAGCAGAGCATATTAACATGACAGCATGTTGGTAGATCTGGAGATGCAGACTTTTCTGATATTTATTAGTGCGTAAGGCAGCAGATATATCTCCCCTGTTTTCTATGCATCAAGTACGTGATAATACCCATTATAGTTTTTGTAAAAGTGAACTAAGAAGTGAACTTGTTAGGTTGATATTTTTGAGACACTCCCTCTGAGTTCTGAGTTCACTTACTGTATCTCATTGTCATGCTTCTGAAACTGCAAACACAGAGATCAGTTTAGTTTGCAGGCACAAGGAAGAGACATTCTGTGCATGTTAAACTACTTAAGCTAAAGCAGAGTAGTGGAATGAAGGTACTTCAAATATCAAGCTCTGTTTGCTAGGTATGACTCAACTGCCACTAAAGAAAACTTACTGTTTCAAAGAGCTTCAATTCTCCTGGGGATAATCAAATTCATTGTCATGGTTAGTCAATATTCCTGAACATTTAGTGGGTTTATCTCAGTGGGGATTTTTACATTATAAATACAAACTTTTAAAGAATGAGTGTTATCATTTTGATAGTGGTACATGATTTTCTGAAGGCCAAGGCCAAGGCCAAAATTGAGCAGTGAAAGATTATTTTAGGCAAATATTCAATGTTTTCTTCTATTCAGAAGGGGAGAAAAATACTCTACAAAGTTGTCCATGCTCTCTTCTAATTTTCATTAAATTTCTGTTTAGAAATGTATGTATCCTTGCTTAGAATATATATATTTCCAGAAAATCAATGCTATTGTTGATACACAAATCTGTATATTTATGTAAAACATAGTTTTATGCTTAAGAGACAGTTATGGTGCTATTTAAATCCATGGTTTTATTTGGCTTCCGTGAAGATTTTCCCTGAAGTATTGTCTTAAAATTTTGAAATAGTAAAAGATTTCCAGTGATGACAGAAATACTTATGTTAAGAAAAGAGTAAGCTACATCTTTAACCCTTCATCTTTGTCCATGCTTCTCTGCGTACACACACAAACACATTTTAGACAGGGAAAAGAAAGGCTGATCCAGCTACTAGAATACAGAATGCCATTACAGAAGCATAATGACATTTTTTCCCTCATAACAGTTTATTTCATGATCAGACAAATTCCTCTTGACTGCAGATGTTAGGCTGGGCTCCTTTTGAGCAATTTTATTTCACCATATTTGAACCTGCTCTGGGAGGAAGAAGAAATAACATTTATAATGAAGACTATAGCTGAGAAAACTTCGAGAGTACAAACAAAGCTCTAAGGAATAATGACTGCTCCTCTCAGAAGTCTAAAAAATGTCATCAGTTACAGCTGTTGTAAAATAAGGTACAGGCAAGGTGGTTTGATCCTGTAACAAGGGTGAAAAGGAACTGATTGAAACTAACATGAAAGAAATTCTTTAATTGAGATTTAATGTTTTCCAAGAAATCTGTGATAAATTCATTGAAAATCCATTAAGAGTCAGTTGTTATAAATTATTACAGGAAAACAAGAAGCCAGATTGAAAGATATAATTAGAGCATTAATAGTGATAGCAAAACACTTTGGGTAACATGCTATAATTGATGTTGATGCTGAAATTAATCCTTCACACATAGTATGCTACTAGAAGGGAAAATTTCTGTCTTGCTAGAGAAGTGCTGAAAGGAAATTAGGCAACACTGTCCACAGCTGATAACACAATACTTAAAAACTCTAAACTGTGTTTGTCTGACAATATTTTCATCTGCCATTATTTGGTTACTTTATAACCCTAAACTTCTTTCTTTGCTTACAGGGCACACTTAAATGCTTTAAAGGCATATAGGCAAAAACATTTAGCATGTGATTAGAGCTCTCAGTGAATGACTCTTCTTATGCATTTAAATTTATATACATACTTAAATGCTTTGCTGGCTTCCAGCCATAGTACAAGCTAATGTGGTCAGAAGACCAATCCATTCAAACCATTGGACTTGTTAATTATTCTTTTATGCAGAAAAAAGTTGGCAGCTGATACAGAATTCACCTCAGGCTCTTCAGGCTCCAGAGGCTAAAGGAAACAATACACATTTTTGGAAATTAGTTTGACATTGTAAAAGTTCACCTTGACAAAGTGGGAGCCAATTAGACGTGTGGCAATAGACAGTTACATGAAGAAGCAGACCAAACTGGGTGTTTCTGAAAAGAGCAGACTTGATGGGTAGATCTAAAAATTATATTCTTTATGATGGTACTACATTCAATGAAAAACATGCAATATGCACTTTGGTGCAAAAGCAAATATATAAAAACTCAGAAGGGGTGGTCCAATTTTGGCCAAAGAAATGACTGAAGGGTGACAGACTTTTTGATGGGGGTGAATTACAAGATAAAATGGAAAGAGAACAAATGTTGAAAAATTATTTCATTTTGAAGCTGGTGATATATTGCAGCAGAGTTTAAATTTTTCCTCTAGTAAATCAGATTCCTAACATTACAAAGAACAATGTATGAATCCCATCAGAAAATGACAGCACAACTTTTTGAGATTCTGTGTCCTCTCAGAAAGAAGATTTGTGCTTTGTGCTTCTGTGATGGAGTAATGGCATAGGTGGACAAAAGAAGGGCAACTGATGCCATTTACCTGGATTGCAAGTAAAACCATACTGATTGGTGCCATTGACACAATAGAAAGAAGGGATGCCATTGAGAGAAACCTCTGCAGTTTTTAAAAGTGGACCCACGTTAACCTAATGAGGTTCAACAAGGCCAAGTGCAAGATGTTTCAACTGAGTTGTGGCAATACCAGATATATGTATGGACTGGTAGAAGAATTCATTGAGAACCGTCCGGTGGAGAAGGACTCAGGGGTTATGGTGTACAAAAAGCTGGACATGAGCCAGCAGTGTGTGCTTGTAGTCCAGAAGGCCAACTGTATCCTGGGCTGCAGCAGAAGAAGGGTGGGCAGCAGGGAGAGGGAGGTGATTGTTCCCTTCTGCTCTGCCCTCGTGAAGCCCCATCTGGAGTAATGCATCCAGGCCTGGGGCCCACAGCATGAGAACAATGTGGAGCTCTTGGGACGGGTCTGGAGGAGGGCTATGAAGATAATCATAGGAGCACCTCTCCTATGAAGATAGGATGAGGGAACTGGGCTTGCTCAACCTGGACGAAAGAAGACTCTAGAGAGACTTCATTGCAGCCTTCCAATACCTGAAGGGAGCTTATGAGCAGAAAGGGGAACAACTTTTAAACAGTCTGATAGTGTTAGGACAAAGTGGGATGACTTTAAACTAAGAAGGGGAGATTTAGGTTAGATATTAAGAGGAAATTATTTACTTGGAGGGTGGTCAGGCACTGGCACAGGCTGCCCAGAGAAGCTCCGTCCTTGTAGGAATTCAGGGCCAGGTTGGATGGGGCCCAAGGCAGCCTGATTTGTTGGATGGCAACTCTGTCCACATAACGGTTTGGAACTGGATGATCTTTAAGGTCCCCTCCAACCTAAGCCATTCTGTGATTCTAGGGTTCTGTGATTTAAGATGGAGTTTTCTCAGACCTTTATTCTATCTCTTTCTGTGCCTTATCAGTTAATATATTGAACAACACTGGCTCTTGCTTTTCTTAAAGACGGACATATTATTGTTGCCTACGCCTCACTGTATATCCATTTTTTCACAGATGTCAGCACACCGGCGTCTCTTTCAACACTCTTGGTTGTATCCCACTTGGCCCCAGAGATATGAATACACCCATTCTTCTTATGTCATCCCTAACCTTCCTTCTCTCCACTACTGGCTACCACTATGCTTCACAGACTAGGTTGGAATATGAGGTGTTTGTGAGAAGGCTATGGCTGTTAAGACTAAGGCAAAATAAGCATTAAATATTTTAGCATCTTCTGCATCAGCCAAAATGAGGTTGTTTTTTCCTCATTTGTCAATGGATCTTCAATTTTTTTTGTTCTGAGCAAGCCTGTGGAATATCTTCCTCTAAATATCTCTCACTATTTTTAGCTTCATCTGAGCATTGGCCTTTCTGATATTGTCCTTAAGTGCTGGAACAATGCTTTTACATCCTCTTTGGTTGCTCGTCCTTATTTCCAGTTCTTATATGTTCCTTTTTTCCGTTTCTTAATTCATGGAGGGTCTCTGCTCAGCCAATTGGACCTTTCACTGAAATTCCCAGTCATCCCCTGCAAAAGGATAGTTTGTTCCTGAGCTCTCAGTAAGTTTACAAAAAACACCAAACTCTCCAAGGCACTTTGGATATCCTCCAAGTAGCCTTTCATATCTACTTCCCAGGGAATTCTTCACAGAAATTATCTAACAAATTGAAAATTTGTAAAGTTCGAAGTCTTAGCTCTGCAACTCTCCTTCCCAGGCATTTTCTAGATAATGATGTTGCTCATCTCAGACTTGGTAGAATCCAAACCACATTTCACATTCACCAGCAGTTCTTCCTTGTCTTCAAGCAGCAGATGAAATACTTCCTTAATACTGCCAGCATTTGTATGACAAAATTATTACCAGTGTCATTTGGGAACTTCCTGGACAAAAAGTATCAAATCTTTCCTTCTTAAATTCTGTTTGGATTTTAAAAGATTTTATCTTTCACCTTTCCTCATCACATTTAAAATTGATTGATTGATTTTTTAAATTAGTGGTAGCGGCATGTGTGATATATTGGAGTTACAAGCAGTTGAAGCAGCAAACTCTAATTGCAACATTTTTTTTTTCTGTTTGAAAAAGTCATTCCAGTGTTGGAGAATTTGAAGACAACAACAAAATCCTGGGGGTTGGTGAGCTCGCTGATATTTCAAAATTCCTGCTGTCTCTGTTTACAGACTTGCTATTACATATTGTTAAGCTTAGGTGAGATATTCAGGACTGCATTCAACACAAGTAAAGTTAATTCTTACCACAGGGAGAATTAATCATAAAGAAACACAAAGATAAAATAAGATGCCCAGAGAAGGCTTGAGGAAGGAGATAATACAAAGGTTTATGTAGCTTTATTTTTCCTCTTTTTTTTTTCTTCAGTTTTCTTAATCCCTCTCTCAGTATTGGCACGAAAACATTGGCATGCTAATGCCCAGGCAAGGTTTGTGATTATTGCCATCATGGAAAGCAGTGAGCTGTGAGAGGAGGGATCTGAATAAAAAAATTGTGATGTCGGTGAAAATGAAACCAAGATCAGTAACAGACAAAAAACTTGGGCAAGGAAATGAAGGAAATTATTGCTATAAGGATAATAATACAGGTCAGATGAGGAAAACCTTTTTATTTTTTTCAGCATAATCAGGTAGCTGTTCGGATGCCAGACTAAATAAGTGCCAGAAAACAATGTGCAGATCTGAGAAGTGCAGTGGAACGACCTGCTATAGATCCACACCAGCACTGAGTGAACCAGTGTAGCTGTTTGATGCATGGCCAGTAAGCCAGTGGGCTGGACTGGCTTAACTAACCCCATCATTGAGGTAATCGACCTAATAAGAATGTTATGCTCCTGTGTCCTTACTGCTCATGTGTTTTTAAGCTATGTGTGTTGTGTAAGACAGCACAATACACTGCAGTTACACCATGAAAGATTTGGGTTAGAAACACTTCTAGGGGTCCAGGATTCTGGTGGATAGTGCTCTTCCTGAAGACAAATCTGCTCAGGAAGAATGTACTGGCATTCCTGATCAGTGATGGCCAATTATCGAACCATTCTGACTTTACATTTCAAAACACTCCAAATTTCTGATTCAGTAATGTCCAAAAATTGTTTTGCTTCTTTTCCCTTTTGGACCTTTTAACGACAGTGTTTACGTCAATTGAATTTATTATTATTGTTGTTGTTGTTATTATTATTATTATTTCTTTTTTTTGTGAAAATCAGGCCAAAGAATAAGAGCACTGACAATTCAATTTCTCTCAATGCTCATGTACCAGAATAATTCAGAAATCAGGCTGCACAGTGTTTGAATATTCATTGTAATATGACATAGGAAAGGACTTTTCAATTACTGAATTCTTACGAAATGTCACATCTTTTTCTCCGGTAGGTCTCACTCTAACCTTATCCAAGAAGAGAAGGTATGTGACACTTGATTGAAAGCATCTCAGCCATTTTCTATGAATCTTTCTTTTTCTGAAATGAAGAAAACCATTTTCTGTCAACCCTGCCCTTTCTCTGAAGAGCATAGCCCTCTAGATACTACCGTAAGCAGATGGCACAGGTAGAGTAAATTCTACAGAGTACTTGTGTAAATTGTGTGCAGCTTGCAGGGCTTGTCAGGTTTCTCTTTTTTTTCCCCCACTTTTAAAGGTCATTTTCACGTGTCAAAATTTATGATGTCATCTGAAATGAGTTCATCTGAGTTTACCTGCTTAGGAAGAAAATAGTGCTACTTTTAATTAGTTCAGAACAAATACCATATTGATCTCCAGCTGGGTTTAAGGTAGTACCAGGGAAGATGTACCCCTCATTGTAAGCAGCTTTCATTAAATTGTCAGTTTTGTGTCTTAGACTGCAAAGCTAATATAGCATCCACTCCCATGAACAGGGATTTGCATTTGCTTTCAGACTACTTGCCTGTACTCTCTGCAAATGAAGTTGCAGCCCTCTGAAATCATTAACCCACATTTTAGGATTAAGTAGAATATAGGGAGATTGTATCGCCTGCAAAAAAAGCAGACTGGAGTTAACCGACTATAAAACTTTTCTGTCTGTAGAAATTACTAGCCTTTCTGCTAGTAATAAGCGGTCCAGTTCAATTACCATGTTAAGGATTTACTTACTTACATCGCTTGAAATTTTCCCTCTACCCAAGCAGTTTAGTCAAGCATTTTTCAGCACTTTCCATATTAGCCAGTCCACTGAATAAAGGAAAATAGGTAAACCAAGGAAATGTCATCTGTTGTGGAAGCATGAGAAAAATATATACCCACGTACTTCAGCATTTCATATCTCCTCTTTTCAGCAGGATAAAGCAGTTAATGATTTCTTGTCTCATTTTATCCCCAGCCTTAAAGAGAATGTCTGAAAAAGTCAGTAACAACAGAATACCAAACCAAATGAGAAGGGCCAGAGGGTATTTATTTATGGGACAAGTAATCTCTTTTTTCCTGGGATAAACCAAAGACATGTAAGAAAACATTATGACTTATCTGAATGAGGTTCACATGGGATTATTTCCAATCTCTTTCATATTTTCCATCCCTTTCAGGTCATATGTGTATCTAAGGAAAAGCACTCACAAAAATTGCACTGAAGGCACTATTTCTCATTTCAACATTAATAAAAAAGCAATACTGCACATATTGGTGTTATACATCCCTGAAGAGGCCATCTTCAAACCTCAAGGAATTGTTTTACCAACTGCTGTCACTAGAGGCACCACAACCAAAGCTATTTCAACACAATGACAGCAATTACTTTCCTCCTTCTCCCCTTATTTACTCTTGTAAAGGACTCATTAAAGTGGAGAATGACAACTTTTCTATATTGAGCCTTTTTGATTACCTTCCTTCCCGACATGAATTTATTGCTTGTGACCTTTAGAACTATCAATTTATTTTTTTTCCTTGTAGTCATTTGAGCTTGTGTTTGATTGAGGCATCCTTCTAGCCATGAATGCACTAGTGCAGTGTCCTGATGTGATTCCTATGTTGGGGGACTTAGTTTAAAAATTCTGACACTGTAGAACTATACAATCCAAAATCCATAACAGACTTTTAGTTCTGTGGGATATTTATTAGCTTAGCTTGTGAAGAAGGAGATTTAGTAAGATGCTTTCTCTCCTTTGCATTATTGTTCTCTTTTTCTCCCCCATGAACTATTTGAAGATGGGGTAGATCCTTCAAATGAGAGTAGCAGTGTGAAAGTATTAAAGGATTGTCAGGCTCCCCTATGAAAATCTAAGCTTGTTGATTTGAAGATAAAATGACAGCGCCTTCTTAATTAAAACTCACAGGATAAGGCTGTGTTTTTCAATCTGAATGTGTCTCAGGGTGATTTTCTTTGCATCTCTTTTCTTTTCTCCACTCTAAGGAAAATGAACATATATGTTACAGACCACATCCAGATTTCAGAAAAGTCAGTGGTTTTCATTCATTTCCTATTTGCCATATCCTTATTTATTGTAAAATGAAAGTGAGGTGAGAAGTGTGAAGATGAATTACTGATGCCACTGCTCAATGATGAAGCTAATCTAACAGGCTATGATAATGCTAATCAATAACAGCCCATTGCTGTGAAGGTGTAAGCACTATTTTTGTAAGAAAACAGCTTTCTCCAAGATGTGGATGCTTCAAATCTATATATCATTTTTCTTTCACTGATAATTTTTCAGGGTAATCTTTTGCCTAGAAAAAGTTGCATTTATCACTTCTATATTTCATCAGTGTGGAAAATGCATTCTTTTTTTTTTTTTCCTACAGGACTTGTTATTATGTTGATGTGACCTTACCGAAAGGTTTGAGATCTTTGAGCCTGTAGACATGTTGAAGTATTTTAAAAATGTTCTGAAAGCCTAAATTTGATAGTTTGCCTAATATTTATGAATGCCATGGGGCCTAATCCTATTTGAGGCCTGAGCAGTAGACAGATCAATAAATACACCATCACATATCTTTGATATTTTACTGTATTTGGTACCACAATAAATTACACAACACCATAAAAACAACTTTAAATTTAATACTAAAATTCAATGAAAGGCAGGTTGAATTTCAGGAAAACAAGGCAGTTTACATTCTTGGGCAGAAGGCTAATGTAATATTTAGAAAGAAACACATTTAGCTTCTGTTGCCCACATGTGCCTATAAATAGGTACAAAGACAAACATGGAAATGAGTATTACTTGTTTATTACATATCTGAGAACAAGGGTATATGAAGCTGAGGCCCAGGAAATAATTACAGACTGTGCATTTTATTTACAGGGAATGTGTTCCCTAAATCTCAGTGTCCTTGGGCTCCTTGACTGGCGTGTAACTCTGGACTGTGAACTTACATATGCAGTGACAGCTTCCTTTACCTGCAAAACTGCCCATCACTTCCTTCCAAACTGAAATCACCATCTAATTCTGTGCAGTTGTTTCATTCTCCATTTTTTTCTTTCTTAAAGCAGCTGATGGAACCCCACACCTCATGGTAATTCATAGTACTTGGTAGAACATCTTAATTAAACAGAGTTGTTTTCAAGGCAGACCAATGACATTCAGTGGAATTTCATATTTTTTCCCATAGTATTCTGAAATCAGTGGATAAATTCAGATTCTTTTTTTTTCTCCTGGGTTTCAATAAATCCAGGGTGTCATGGAGTTGACTAGATCAATCTATATCCGTGACAGGGACGACAGGCCTCTGCCCTCCCCCCCCACCCCAGTCCCACAAAAATGGGAAGGAAGGAAGGGAGGAAAAGAACAGCGGCAACAATCTATGGAGGAAAACTTATTTTACTATAATATTGGAATACAAAATAACACAATATATACAATTTAATTGCAATTGAGATTAATAAATCAGACAAGATGAGAGAGAGAGTTCCCGGGACCGATTCAAACCTGGAAAGCTTGGAATGACTAGGAAAGCACCTCCAGCACCCACTGCAAGGCAGCAAGAGAGCGCCCCCCCCCACCCGGAAGGGTCAGATCCCGTGACTGCAAAACCAAAACAAAAACATAGAACCATGACACAGGGTTTCATTTATAGCATTGCCATCTGCTATTATGCAATTCATACCTTATTGCTGAAGTGCAGTTTATCCTGAAAAGTGGAATATTATCCTTTCATAGCACAAATCACAGCTAAAGTATGATCAGCATCTGTTTCCTTGGGGCACTTTCCAATGCAAGCAAATAAACATCCCAGCTATTGAGTGCAAAATAAGAAATCTTGTTCCTCCTGCTATATGTATTTGCCTCTCCAGTAAATGCTACCCCATTGAAAAGAAATGTAGGTGCATCCCTGAATCCAAACAAACCTGTAAGGATATCTAGTAATTTGCTAATGTACTTGGCAAGACGACCTTTCTGGTTCACCAATTATTTTTCCTGTTACTCTTTGTTCATTTTACACTTCTCAATCCTTGCATTAGTATGGAAAAAGAATCCTGGGAGCCAGCACTAGGTGTCTGAATAACCGGCAGCTTTCTTGCCCCTTCTTTCCTGAAATTTTGCAGAATGAACTAGCCTTTAACAGAAAGGCACCCTCCACTCAGCCTGACTAAAGCCAGTAGGTAGCAAATTCAGGGCAGGGTCAACTAAATCTCATGCAAAAACATAGAGAGGAGATACAGATATTTCCACGTCAGTAGTAACTATTGAAAGGATAGCAGTTTGATGAAAGCGGGTCAGTGTACTCTATAGGAAAATAGTCTTTAACAAGTCTAAGATTTGCTTAAGGATACTGCTTTTGTACTGGCTGGTTATCAGTTGGCAGGTGATGAGACATTGCTTATATTGCTATTATTGTTATTTCTCTCTTCCTTTTCTGTCTTAGTAATCATAGAATGATATCATAGAGTCACAGAATCATAGAACGGCCTGGGTTGAAAAGGACCACAATGATCATCTAGTGTCAACCCCCCTGCTGTGTGCAGGGTCGCCAACCAACAGACCAGCTGCCCAGAGCCATGTCCAGCCTGGCCTTGAATGCCTCCAGAGACGGGGCATCCACAACCTCCATTTCTGGCAGTGCACAGTAATAAGAAAGGTATTCTCATCCTGAAATCCTCATAGCTTTTATTGTGTCACCCCACCTCTGTAAGGTAGGGAGTTACCACTCTCCACATTTGAGGTGAAAAGGGAGAGTAAATGACCTACACAAGAATCTCAGATAAAGCCAATGGTAGAGATAAGAAAATACATTCTAGTCCTCTGTTGATGCTTTATCTACTGGGGCATTTATCCTGTAAAACAGATGAGCATTCCTGATTAACATGTTTCCAAGGCACTAAAGCTAAACACAGCTGCCTTGCACTACATATGTTATTTATGTCTGTTGCTCGGTGTGTAAGAGCTGTAGGTAAAATAAGTAGGTGAAGCTCAGCTATGCAGACATTGGCAATCTGCTAACAAGAAGGACTTGCTACATTACACTGAAGGCTACAAATCCCTTCCCATACTGAACTCCAAAGCCTCCTAGATACCAGAGTCCTCTTGCCAGGAAGAGTTCATTGAATATATTTATAAGAGATCTTTACTTTGCTCTCATTCCTTGCATCAAACAAAAGAGTGAAAAAGCTGGATGTATTGGTCTGGTAGCCTGCCCTGGGCTTGGACATCCCCGTTACATGAAAAATGAATGGTCTGAGTAATGGAGAACATGGGTTTAGGTTTCTGCAGCACCAAAATAAGGTAAAATAAAATCAGGTTTAATATGGGAGATGAAAGCCTGACAAAATTTGTCTGAAAAATTCTCTCAATTTGAAGTTTATGTTATAGGAACTTCCAGTGTTTGCATATGAATTTTGGGTAGCTTTGTGAACAGCCCCAGATGAGAAACAGAGAGCACAGAGTAATGAACTGCAGTTCATTGCTTAGTGCATAGATTAGTATTCCTTGAAGAACTTCTGAACTTTGTTCAGAATCAGTGTTCTCAGCACATTATAACATTGTTCTTCTGACTTTCCCTTGGATTCCAGCAGTGATTTGACTTCCTGGCCCATAGAGTGAGGCAAGAGTGTAGGTATTCTGAAGGACAGGGCAGTGCTGTGCAGCCATACACTACTGTGAATGGTATGAAAATAAGGTAATGAAGTGTTACATCAAGAAGAAACCAGGTGGTGAGAATGCTCTCACAGTAGTACAGTCAGGCATGAGGTCTTTCATTAGCAACAGCTGTCTCACAGCAGCTGAGCTCAAAGTGTATGCTTGCCAGTTTGAGTCTGTGACAGGAGCTGTGCTCCTGCCACCTACAGTCTACTGAGATGCTACTGGCAGTCACCATGAGAGACAGAAATCCAAAGAAACACAGCATGGAAGAATCATGCATTTTCATTACCTTTCTGAGCTGTTACCTTAACAGAGGGGACCACGTAATACAAACGTGCTCCAGACCTAAAAACAACAAAACATTGGTTTGTTTCAATTTCAGTAATTCTGTCACACACCAGGAATGTAATTGGAAAGTGTAATACCTCCTCAACAAGACCAAGCAGCTACCTGTAAATGTAGTCTGATATTAAAAAAGAGATTGAGAAGGCTAATAGCCCTCAGTTGCCTCTTTCTTCTGTGCCCTGCTGAAAGCCAGCACAGCTGGGAGAGGCAATGATGCAAGAGGCTGGAACTGACTGTTCTGGAAGGAACATCTGCTTTTGGCTCTGATGATACAGCCAAGATCTTGTGCCCCCTTGGACACTGTGAAGTCTCATTATCACTCTATGGGGGACACACTAAGCTGGCAGAATTTTATTACGAGAAATTGAATTACCCATCATGCAGAGGTCCTGATGCACTCTGCAAATTACTGCTTCATGTTGAATAGGAACCTCAAATCAACATCAACCCAAGTAAGTTTTTCTTGGGGGCAGATTGTGTTGGGATTCATGGCAGCCTTCATCACCACACACAGCCCACATTCATATCTGTGGATGGAGCAGGAGCTGTGTGTTCATTCAGCCCAAACAACTTTCACAGGTAGATGATGAGGAGAACTTTTTCAACCTACCTTACCAGTCTACTTCTAATGTGTAGCCAGTAAGAGAGACTGACATGCTTCTGGAAATCATGCCAAGTTAGTCTTTTGATCTCTAAAATCTGCAAAAATTGAACAGTTATATGCTCGTATCGTTTTATACCTATGCATTGCATTCAGGCTCTCAAGAAACACTGCAGAGGTCTGCCCTTGCTTGTAGCAGCTTCTTGAAGTCTCCAGGAAATGGCATCCATCAAACAGTAGGATCACAAAACGTTAGTCTAGGGAAACCTTGATACTCCCTTTTCCTTGGAAGCGCTTCCAGGGAATGAAGTTCAGAAAGGCTGTGTCAGCCTTGTGCTAGACCTCTGCGAAAGGGGCACACTGCTATTATGTTTATGAGCCTCATTTGTAGAGCAGTGTGATGTTGTGCTATTTGCTGTTATAACCACTGGACAAAAGAGGTTTCCTGTCTAAAGAGCTGATTATAAGCACAGTGCAAAGCTCAGGCAAAGCCATCACATCCTATCATTTTCCCAAATGTTTGCTGAAAATAAATTAACTTGCACTGGAAGAGTCAAAGTTCATTTTAGTAAATTCCTTTTTTCATACCTGATTTTTTGACTGTAAAACTGACTAGAAATTAATGAAATTATTGTTATTGTGAGAAAAAAAAATTGGTTTGGGTATAAAATTCTCATATTGTATGTCATATGACTTCATCATCACTAATGCATTGAAAGGTAGGACCATGTGCAGGAAGAACATAAACCAGAATTTCTATATGCTATATACATCTGTTTTGGGCAAGCTTCCACAAAACTACCGCTGCTACTCCTCAAGTAATCAAAAAAATTAATGTTGCTGAGGACTGTGCTAATTTCAAGACTGTTGTCTTTTGTTTGATGAAGAAACCAAAAGTGAAGAAGGTTTACCAAAATTAGTTACCATAGCAATGAATAGGAGTTCTTCTTTCAAGACATTCAGTTCCTAAAAAACAGTTCATGTGCTCTTATTTACTGTTAAGCACCAAAGAAAAAACATCTGCTATATTTTCTTGCTTGTCTTTCCGCTGGAACAGAGTTTATACAACTGGAACCCTTATTATAAAATTATTTCTAAATAATCAACAGAAAGATGCAGATGAAGATTTGAGGAGTTTTTATTATGCAAATTTTATGAATAATAATAAGTCCAGGGTATTTTTTTTAGCAGCAGTTAAACCTGAAAATGACAGTAGCAGAATTATATCACATAGTCACTGAATTATAATATGGCCTCTTTAATTGCTACATTAATAACAGAAGCACACCCAACAGTGGAGCAGACCTCCAATTACTGTGTGCCAGGTGCAGTTACCACACAAAGAAAATGGGGAGAGCAGAATATCCTAGAAAATAAATTCCTTGCAGGGGCATGTATTGCAAAGGGAATGTCCTACACTGTAATACGAACTACAGACCCACTGCAATATTATAACTTGCTCCTTGACTTTTTTAATCAGTCCACTGTATTCCTAGGCAACACGCTGTCTCTTGAGAGCTATGAATATGAAGGATAAAAAAGGATATTTTACTGAGCTGTTTTGCCTTCAAGGTTTGCTTTTGATTAATGACATAATTGCATTTCTTCAAAGGACGTTATGTAAATAAGATTTGCCTTCTGACATGATGAAGTGGAGAAGGATTTAAATAATTTTAAAATTCTCTGTCACTGCTGACTTTTTACTGCTTTGGCTTTGTGGAAAATGTCCAGTTATAATCTTAGGAAGTGCTTGGAGTGATCAATAGCAGTTAGGGACCTTGAAAAATAATGAAGAAAGCAGCAAAATACCTAGTTTTTTTTTTAGAAAATTGATTGGACACTCATGAGACTGGAGTCACTAATAAAAGAGAGAGCCTTTCATCAGTCAGTCAGTCATTAGTTCCTATAAAAGTTTAGTGCCTTATTTGCACCTGCATACATGTAGTTGACACGTTCAAGGCTAACCCTGCTGACTTTAAAAACAAAGCAACATTTGGTTAATGTGCAATAAGTAGTGTTAAATGAAAATGGCCTCTGACATCACTCTTTTATTAAAAAATTGGGTTCTTCAGTTAAGAATAATTTTTTATTATATGAAACAGTCTCATGCCATTTTTCCTAATTTTTCAGAGAAATTGCAGGAACAGTGTTTTGTATATTGTCATCCCAGTTTTTCATATTTTTTAACGTTTAGAATAATTGTATTAACTTTGTTTCTACTTGGAAGTTTTCATTCCATGCCAATTAGAAGAATTGCTTATTTTCATGTTAGTTCTCCTTCATCCCACTCCATATCAGTGGGTGATAGAAACGAAGAAGACATTTTCCTCCTAGTTAAAGACATAAGTTTTGTTTTATGAGGAAAACCAGTTTGTTTTATGAGGAAAAACAGTTTTGTGCCAAAATTTGGACTGTCCTATGTGCTGAATTTTATCCTTTCTTCAAAGCTTTTTAGGAGCAACGTTACATCCTATGTTCTGTTGAACAAATCCATGTAATGTTTTTACTTCAAAATGTGTGGCTGTTTCATTAACTTGGTCATCACATACAGTAGAAACTTTCAGTATTTGCTTAAAACCAGAAGAGATGAGCTGTTTAATGTATGTAGAGTGCTCCAAAAGTAATGCCTTCTATGAATTTCCCAGGAAATTGTAACAGCTACAAAGAGCACAATAACACTGTTTGATAGAGCAAATTCTCATCTACAAAACACTATTTTTTTTCAGCATAGTAACCACCATTAACTATACATTTTCACCCACAATGAACAAGAACTTTCATGTCACACTTGTAGATATCTGTACCAGCATAGGAGACTCATTGCCACTGTCATTGCTGCTGAAATGCACTATGCACCTTCACTGTGCTCACATCCACTGGTTGGTCTCCAGAAACATTCAGTAAGTGTCAGTGAATGTCAGTGGATGAAATTTTTTCCACATGGAGGAATTCAATGACACGCCTTTGCTTCATACACTCTTCCATGTCAGACACTATTCTGTCGAACTGTCCCTCTGCTCTCATCTGTAACATTGCAATAAAATGGAATATTGGTGGAAGGTTCAAGCTCTATTGTCATATCACCAACATCTCTGAAATGTCTCTGAAATTGCTGGCCAATGTTATAAAATAGGAGGCATTGCTTTTGCTTACTCGTTGCTGGATTTTGAATGACTCAAAATATTTTCTCTAAGACTACATTCCCTCATTGCTAGAAAAAAATATTTCAGATGTAGCATAGTTGTTTTCTATTGATCTTGATCTTTCCACATTTGGTTACTATTAATAAGGTACTGTTAATGCTATAGACTTTCTTGTTTGACCATTAGAGAATACAGATACATTTAAAAGAGCCCAGTTGCCCAAAGAGCAATATGGAGTTCCACTTCATTCATTTTCCCTCTAAACCATAGCTCTTGTTTTGTATTCACTCAGGGAGATATATGTTACAAACATGTCACCATCTTTCTGGCATTGTGCTTGTTATTACAATAGTGGAAATCAAGTTTTTCATCCATAACACAGGTAATACCTCACCCACTGTACCTGCAAAAGCTCAGACTAAAACTTCAGATTCCCAACACTGTTGGGCTGGTGTTAGATTAATACAAAACACTATTTCTTCCTCCAGTGTAAGCTAAACCAAGAGACTGAAAGTGAGCACACCATATAGTCTTCAGATCAGATTAAACACCATATTGATTGTTTTCTTCTTCTATAAGACAGCGCTGTGCTTTCACATATATCGGTATATCCCAGATGCTCAGGAGCAAACACAACGAAGAGAAGTGTGGAGTTCAACCGTGGGAATATTGCCTCTCCCAGCACATATTGACAGGACACGACTTTCTGCTGTCGTACACATTTGAGTGAACACTGATTTTGATGCCTTATCCCCCAGTGAGCTCCTCTCAGCCACTGAACAGAAGCCTGTTTTTACCAGCAGGACTCTGTCCCCTGGTAACTCTGCTAATGAGGAGTGTCAGAGGAAGGAGCACAGCTTAGAGGAAGATTCTCATGTGGGGGCAAACCTACTGGATTCTGCAGTTAAGGATAAATACCATCCCTCTCTTTCCTGTTTTCTTCACTTGCCTACTCTGCAGAGCCCAGGCCAAAGGCCACAAGGCAGAAGGTTTTAGGTGGCCTTAGTGTACCTGGACACATGACTTAACTCGGTCCATTTAGTTTGGTAGAGCTGAAGCTATAGATACAGTATAGATAGCAATCTATAGATATAGTAAAGTATTATATGGAAACAAGCTAGTCATCTATAAATAGCAAGTCATAGTAATTACAACAGAATCTAATGAAGGAGGTTAAGTGAGGTCAAAGAATGAGCTGAAAAAGTTAGAACAAAATAAAAATCAAAACCTAAATTTCCTTGCTAGAAAAAGGAGAAGTTGCAAAGTCTGCTTTTGGAAGCAAGTAAAAGCTTTCAGGTTCAACAGAGGGGAAGGATGGTGACAAAGATCTGACAGTTCATGTTGTTGTTTCAGAGTGATGAATGGAAAAAAAAGGTGTTTCTTGACTTTTATTTCAGGATGCTCTGCAGAGGCCACATACAGGCTGAAGTGGGTCAATAAAGACAATGATAAAAGTTCCTTCAAGTTGTCATTGCATTTGGTCTGGATCTAGGAAAATGTGCTAAGCCAGGACAGACCAGTTCATTAATACAGTGCTTACCAGGAATCATTATGTTATCAGAGTCCTCCTAAATACCGACCTCCTACTGTCTTCTCTGAGCACTGGAATGGTGGAATACAGATGGTGGCCAGGTAGGGTGTAGCTCAGAAAAATTAACCAAGATATCTTTAAGGACAGTATGTCAGAATAAAATTTAACTTTTCTCTTGTAAAGATTTCTGCTTCTTCTGAGCTTATCTGTGGTATGATTTCTTGTGTGACTGCACTACTTGATTTAATTAATGAAGAGGTGTCATAAGCAGTGCCAGCACAGCCCACTGCCTCTGCAGCTCTGTGCTGAGGTCCCATACCAGAAGCATTGCCATGCCCTGGTGTTTGCAGACATACTGCTCCCAAACCAGCTAATAGTGAACTGCCAGCAGCCAGCCAAAATGCACCAGTAAGTCAAGCAGTGACCGTGAAAGAATAATGCGAGAATCATTTGAGGTACCCTATTGTAGGGCACCAGCTTTAGCAGGAGGGGTTGGACTCAAGGATCTCTTGAGGTCCCTTCCAACCCCTGAGATTCTGTGATCCTGTGATTCTGAACATTCTCCCTGCCTCTTGGAAGGATTGATGTGTAAGATGTAGATATGCTTCCTCCAAAGAATATATGAAAATAAGAATTTGTCTCATTATGCTTTACATATTCATCGTTTTCATCAACTGGCAATAGTAGAAAATGTACCCATTCAATCAAAGAGGAAGTGTATCTTTCTGCTTTGTACTTCTCTACGTATGAAGAATGTCACAAGGATTTCTTTCTTGTTTTTAAATGATTATTTCTTGGTTCTGTGCTGGAACTTATAACTATTTACATATAAATAACATATATGAAGACAACTATATTTGCTATGCTGTTTTAGTGATAGTACAGAACCAGTATATTTTTCCCAGAATAAATAATAACTGTTGAATTTATATTAAATATCTTAAATTTTATCAAGTATATTTACAGCAACAAAATCAGGCTCTGGCCTTGGTTCTTGTTTAAGTGAGATTTATTTTACCATGTAGTTTGTTTTTATGAATAAGTTTAAATGTTACTTGTAGTTCTAATTACTGGAATTCAGATACTTTTCTTTGCTTTTTCTATAGTCTACTTTTCTTGCTATTTATATGGTATGTCTTCATTCTTTCAATAGATACACTTATAAGAAGAAAAATGTGCATCATTTCAGACTTTCTTTGACCTCTGCCTCCCATCCACACATACCCAACGCAAATGTTTTTTTTTTTTTTCAAAGGCAAATTTAAACCTCAGCACCTTTCCAGCTTTCCCCTTTGAGCATTTTTCATTTCAGCTTTTCTCTTTCTCATTGTAATTGTGAGTATCACAGTTATCTGGCCCACATCCAGTTGATAATTAGTAAGTGCCTCGGGCTAATACTTGAGTCTCTGTATATAGCTTGAAATTTTGTTCTGGCAGGTGGGTTGCTAGAATTCTCTTCCTTGCTGCTGCATTGTTATCTAATAAAAGGCATACAAACTTCACTCATTCACACATCTATTAAATTTTAATCTATCTTTATTTTCATAAACCCATCCTATAGTCTTGAATGCAGCATGTTTGTTTTACTTTTTCTCTTCTTTTCACCATACTCATTTGCTGCAGTGTCAGCTCTGAGATTTGTCCCCCATTAAAACTAATTTTTTTTAAAAAATCTGACCCAGTTACACTTTGCAGATTCACAAGCATTTACTGTTTTTAGCAATAAATTAAAGTTCTCCAAGTCCCTGGGACTTGCAATAAAGCAGAGCATTACTAACTTCTTTGTCCTGCTCCCTCTTGCATTAGCATCCCTGTGCTTCTGAGTGTGAACATTAGGCTTTTGTGACATCTGCTGAAGAGAATGTTGATTTATAGCAGACAGCTACTTTAGCAATAATCATTCAGAGAACTAGATTAGCACTGCAAGTGATTAATGCTAGAGAAACGGTGGGTATTTAAAAGTTGCTTTAATTGTTTGATGTAAACATTCAGGATGCTCATTCAACACCTGCCTTAATCACCTGAGGAAGATTTGACCAGGTTGATAGGTAACAGGAAACTATTTCACTGGACTGCAGAACAACCTTTCCTTGGGCAAATATACAAATTTTTTTCCTCCCAAACCTCTTGGGTACAATCAGATTGTCATACTAAAATATAAAATGAATTTTTCCCTGGATGGCAAAAACAATTCATAACAAAGTCAATCTTTGTCCCTGTCGAGCAACTATTTCGGTCAGACAAAGATGACATTTAAAACTAATAAAAGTCTTTACAAGCCTCCTACATAATATGTTTGTCTGAATTGGGCAGATGAGCTGGTTCAAAGTGTTTCCTTCTTTCAGAGCCTTTTTAACTCATGTCATTTTGCGTTGGTGAACTATGCAGACTCATTTACCCTGAGTTTAGATTATCCACGGCAGGTAATTTTTATCAAAATTTTGGATTCTCCAGCAGTCCTCTGGCCTCAGTGGAATCATACAGGTTACATTAGTTGGAGGTCATGCACTTGTTGTTTGTTGGGGTTTAGGTCCCTCGGTCATTAATCCCATCCCTCTAATGCTTATAAATTAGGCTCTAAGCTCAAAGGAAAATACCTGGAAAGGCTGATGGTATGACTGCTGCAGCTGGATAAGCTTCCTTTTCCTGTTCTAATGAGTCAGTGGATGCTGGATGAGAGCTGTGCTCTGCTTCTCAGGTATTGGCACAAACCCTTTTGCATCATTTTCCTCTTGATTTATGTTCTTATTTCCCCTTTAAAAGTAAGTTTGTTTATTCTACTTTGTATTCATTGTTATCTCTAATCACATACGCAATCTTTTTACAAAAGTTGTAGTTGCAGCTGCCCTCATGATGGGGCACAAGCTGCTGTGAATAGATATGGCAATGCTGTATGCTCTGATGCCTGTAGGAGTTGCAGTTGGAGAAGCCTGCAGGAGCCCAGGCTCACTCTGTATATAGTCACCTACTTTGTGAAGCCATGGAGTGCTTTGCCCTTGTGGAGGTTAAGAATGGACAAGTACTGAGGCAGGTGCCAGGCTGTGGGATCTCCATTGCTGGAGATACTCAAAATCCAGCAAAATGAGGCTATGGACTTGGATTTGAAAAATATTTGAAGTATTGAGTAGATGTATGCTGAGCATTGTCCTTGCTTTCAGCAGAAAGTTAATTTAGATGCCACTATAAGTGTCTCCCTGCCTCTTTTTCCCTCCTTCCTCTCATTCTGTTTTTTTTTTTTCTCTCATTTATTTCTACTCAGTGGAAACAGAAACTGGCAATTTTTCCCCAGACACTGAAAAAATAATTAATGGGACAAATCTGCATTTATAAAGTGAGCAGTCACTACGCAGCAGGACTGAATCATACTTGTTTCTGAGTTTTAAATAATGCATTGATTCATTCTCAAAAGATGGCTGAAGTTTGAGCTGCTCTTTGCGTCCAAAGTCGCACTTGTGACTTTGTACCTCATGGTTATGAGAAAGCCATTTTGGATACTAATGTGGAATTGGTAAAGGACAGCTGCTATAATTAAACCATGAAAAGGACATAAAAATGTAGCCAAAGGACATTACTTATAGGTCATCTTTCATTTGTAAAAAAAAGAAAAATTTATTTTCAAGCAGAGATGTGGGAAGACAAAACCCAATCATCCTACTAATCAATCTTTGCATGAAAAGCTTTTCATCAGATATTTGTGAATCTGCATTTCATCCTACATATCTCCAACACACCATTTTTTCCTAGTCAGACTGTTAGCTTGAGTCCCAAGTTCCAAACAATTTTCTTGATGAGTTTAATTAATTAATTAGGCATGTTTTTAGTGCTAGATCATTTTCTAAAGGAAAATATTGGAAGTTTTTGGATTTTGGCAAACACGCTCAACACACATCTATTCCCATGAGTTGGAATGTTTTTCACATGGTTTATATATAGCTTTCCCCCAGAGGAAACCCCAGGGTTCTGAAGGAGCTGGCTGAGGTGGTTGCAGAGCAGCTCTCCATCATATTTGAAAAGTCGTGGCTGTCAGGTGAGGTCCCGGATGACTGCAGGAAGGGTCACGTCACTCCCATTTACAAGAAAGGGAGCAAGGAGGACCTTGGGAACTACAGGCTGGTGAGTCTTACCTCTGTGCCTGGGAAGATCATGGAACGGATCATCCTGGATGACATGCTTGATCACATGAGGAATGGGGAAGTGATCTGAGACAGCCAGCACGGCTTCACCAGGGGAAGGTCATGCTTGACTAACCTGGTGGCCTTCTATGATGGAGAGAAGTGGTGAGGTACTGGAACAGGCTGCCCAGAGAGGTTGTGGATGCCCCATCCCTGGAAGTGTTCAAGGCCAGATTGGATGGGGCCCTGGGCAGCCTAGTCTAGTATGAAATGGGGAGGTTGGTGGCCCTGCATGTGGCAGGGGGTTGGAGATTCATGATCCTTGAGGTCCCTTCCAACCCTGGCCATTCTGTGATTCTGCAAAATATAGCAGGTGACTTTATTATATCAGTTCTTGATTTAATAACACCTAGACTCATTTTCTAAAAATAAGACTAATAATTCCTTGGGAAGTTGTACTGCCTCAGGTAAATTCATTAGATAGTCCTACACGGGCTTCCATTTCTCAAAAGCCTCAAAGTTTATTTTCATTAATACTCTGAGAAAGCAAAAGATAAATTCTGAAGCAGTTTTGTAATGGACTAATAATTATTAAATGTAATTTAACATGAAAAATGCACCCTGATGTCTCTAGTGATTATTTATAAGGCGTAATGAAAAAATTCATTTCAAGTAAATACTGAAGAAAGCCTTTCAGTTCTTGTTGGTGTAGAACAGCTATTCCCTTTGACTAACAGATTTATGATGAACCAATTTGAAGGTGCATCTCCATTTTAAAGATGGTGACTGAATTTTAGATACCAATGCATGCATTTAATAGATAGTTCATGAAAATAATGTCCTGTGTTTGAGAAAAGATGCCAAGAGACATGCCTGTGTTGCTGTTGCTGGCCATAGAGTACAAATAGATTCACCTTCTATTAGAAAGTGGTTGGAATTGAATTAACCTCTCCGGTCATGGAGAGCAATCCTAAGTGTATCTGCTTGTCAAATGTGCCAAGGTGCCATTTCCTAGCAACTAGAAAATGCTAATTCACGACTTTGATTAAATTGTCTGGACTAGGCCAGACCTCAAAACTGCCTTTTTATGCTTTGGATTTATTTCTCTATTAGGATGCAAAGAAAGGAGGTTATTGGCACAGTTCACAAGGCAAACCAGTATGGTACTTCACGAAAGTGGAGTATAAGGAGGAAGAGGAAGCAAACACACTGATAGGTGAAAATGTAACAGTGAAAGCGTTGTTGGTGTTATGACCAGTTTATTGAATAATCTTTTCTTTTATAACACAATACAACATTTAATGTAAATCTTCAGTAGATATTTCTCTCAACGTGTAAGATAAGATTGACATTTTAAAAAACACTAATTCTTTAAAAAAAAAAAAAAAAAAAAGTAAAATTAGCCTCCCTCTGAAATTAATCAAAATCATGAGGAAACACTGCAAGTGTAAATATATAAAGTATCCCATAGTGTTCACTAGCTGGATCTCCTATCTGGGTCAGAGCCTGGTCATCCTGGAGTGGCAGGTGGGAAGGTACGAAAGGGACAGCAATGGTGGGTGAAAAAGGACTGAAAAAGACACTGGGGGTTGAAACGTGAATGCACAAGCTTTTCAAATGTAACAGTCTGAAGCACTGATAAAGCTTGAATGTTGATGGATGTATAAAGAATTAATGAGGTGAACTTTTCAATCAGATTGCCTACATTATACCAAGAATGGAAGGACTCTCAGTAAGGAAATACACCTGGTTTCTAAGCATAGCCTCCTGCTTCCTCATTAAGTAGCTATTCTGTGTTAACACCAAAACAACTATAGCTCTGAGCACTGCCGATAGCTGAAAGTCTGAGGTCACACAGAGAATCACGAATATCAAGTACCAGCAGTCAGAGAGGATAACTTCTCAAGAAACCAAGATCCTGTTCACATGGAAGCGTATTTAAAGAAGGGGGAAATTTTTCTTCCTCTCAGCAAGCATGACACTGGCAAAAAACAAGTGTTTCCATGAAGCTTTGGTTGATTTTCAAGGCTGTGTTCTCTAGTGTGTGCAGCTGCTTTCATTAACAAAAAAGGAAATTACACAATTCCAAAGGGTGGGAGAAGGCTCTGTTTTCTACAAGGAAATGCAGAATTTGTGCCCTCCAGCCATCTCTTGAAATGTCCTCAGCTTTGAAACTGTGTACATATCAGAGGTATATAAAAATAAATAAATCAGTGTCTTATTAAATAATTACTTGGATCAACATCTTGGCAGAATTCAGGTATTGTTTTCCATAAATCTGGTTATGGATTCAGAAAGTTGTTTTTTAATTTTAAGCACTTAGTAATTTCAAACTTAAGATGCTGATAAGTAATTCAAATAACGCATCATCTTAAGCAGAAATAATTATCCTGCTTCATCTTCATTTACATTCTAAGTGATCAATCAATGGCTTAGCACTGAAATAAATTTAGGTTAGCATCCTCTTGGGACTAATTTCCTTCTCTGGCCAAAGTCTGACAGTGTTAGGAAGGCTTTTTGCTAAGAGATCCTGAGCAGGATTGAGCAGTGCAATGTGTAAAACCTCATGAGAATTCCTTATACTGCTATAAGGATGTGGTTATACATATGTGGTTACTTGGAGGGATAATGAGTTTGGTTATTTATCAATTCACATCTAATCAATTGCCAAGTGCACAGAGAATTTTTATGGCTGATTTTAGTTTTGTTGGAGAGTGAAAGGAATAAATACAATTAATATCAGAGATGCATAACGTTCAGGGGATTTGTTGAATCTGAATTTCTTTAGGACTACTTTAGAAACTGAAAGTCCTTGTGCTAACAGAGGTGAATATCTTAAATCATAAGGCCATCTGTCAAAAACACAAAGCATTACATCTGTAGTAAGTTTACTTCCCTCAACTTGTCTCAACTGGCAGTAGATAGACATAATATTTGTTGAGGGAAGGCAAAAAAAAAAAAAAAAAAAAAAAGGTATGTGAAAATAACCAAGATAGCAATAATGTAAATGCGATACAGATAACACTATGCTGAAGTACCAAAGGAATGTCTAACAGTGAATAAGGGAGTATGAGTGTTCACAAAAAAAAAAAAAAAAAAAAAATTAGACAGCTGCCAGCCAAATACGCAGTCTTGAACTCCTCTTCTTATGCTTCATTCTGTTCTTCACCCGCAATCTTATTGTATTCTCCCTTGACTCTCAGTGGCATTTTCTTTTGATCACTTACTGGACCAAATTTGATTTTTGGAATCCTTGCATCCATGCATGCCACTGTCCATACTCTCAGTTGCCTGTAAACAAGAGAAATGTGCAACTTCTTAGGCTTTGCCGAATCTCTGTCTGCTAATAGTCCCTGACTGAATATCAAGTGGAGTACTGTCACGTAGTGGACATCTTTTCTGTTGTACTTGTTCAACTTCCTTACTTGGTTTCCCATTTTTGACATCAGCTTAATTCCCTAGGTTTTATGTATTTATTTATTTATTTCAATCCTGATACCACATAATCACAGAATTGTAATCCATCTCCAAGAACAGAGAATCCACAACCTGTCTGGGCAGCCTGAACCAGTGCTAAGTCACCTTCACAGTTAAATGAGCTTTTTTTTATGACTACACAGAATTTGTATATTTCAATTTGTTTCCATCATTTCTCATCTTATTGCTGGGTACTGCTGAGAAGAGCCTGGTTCTGCCTTCTCTGATTTCCTATGCACTAATAAGATCTCTCTGATCCTTCTTTTCTCCAGGTTGAACAGTTTCAGTTCTTTCAGCTTTTCCTCTCCTCATATGCTCCAGTTGCATAACTCCGCTTGCTGACCTTCACTGAACAACAGTAACTTCATGCCTCTCTTGTGCTGAGGAACCCAAAAGTGGACCCAGCATTCCAGATGTGCCTCACCAGTACTGTGTAGGAGGAAAGATCACTTTCCTAAACTTGCTGGCAGCTCTTTTCCTAAAGGAGTACAGGATGTTACTGACCTTTCTTGTCACAAGGGCGTGTGTTTGGTTCACGGTAGAAGTCTTGCCCAACATGATCCCCAGGTCTGCATTATACTGATGCCTTTATTTCCCACCAAGGGAAGGACTTGGCCTTTCCTTTTGTTGATCTTCACAAGATTCCTGTTGGCTCGTTTTTCCAGATTGCTGAGGTTCTTCTGACTGAAAGTGGTACCATCTAGTATCTCAGTCACTCTTCACAATTCCGTATGTCTACAAATTTGCAGAGGGCGCACCTCTGTCTCACCATGTAGATCATTAATGAACTGGTTAAACAGTAAAATCGTATAGAATCATATATAATGGCTTAGGTTGGAGGGGACTTTAAAGATCTAGTGCCAATCCCTTTGCCATGGGCAGGGTTGCCAACCACTAGAGCAGAGTGCCCAGAGCCCCGTTTAACCTGGCTTTGAATGCCTCCAGAGATGCAACCTCTCTGGGCAAGCTGTTAAACAGTCTTCGTCTAGTATTGAGCTCTGGCACACTATGTACTGTCTGGCCTCTGCCCAGACTTTGTGCTGCTGATCACAACCCTCTGAGCCTACTAGTTAAACCAGTTTTTAGTCCATCTTACTGTCTACTTCTCCATGAGGGTGTTACTGGAAACACTGATGGAAGTCTTACTGAAATCAAAACAACATCTGCTTTCCACTCATCATCACTGCAACCTAGGAGGTGATCAGGTTGATCAGGTATGACTTCCCCTTTATAAGTCTGTGATGATTATTCTCAATAAAATTCTTGTTCTTTATGTGCTTAGAAATAGTTTCTAGGATCCATCATTCCTGCAAAGCTGACCAGTCTGTAGATCCCCAGATCTTTCTTGCCCTTTTGAAGAAAGGATTGACACTGCTTTGTTCCAGTCCTCCCAAACCTCTGTAAATTCAATATGATCCTTAAAAAATTCTGTATTTTCAGAAAATTCTCAGAGACATAGAGTCACCTACTTAATTTTCAGCACAACAACAAAATAATTTTATTTTTTAGTCCCTAAACTAATCCAGTTTATATTAAAATCTCAAACAATAATTCACCCTGGATTTTTTCCAATTATTATTTAATTATTGAACAAAACTTGGCTTGCATAAGCCAAACAAAACAGCAAAGATTTTTCTTCATGTGTGAAACAACCATTAATAAGTTGAGAAATCCAGAGGAGTTTAAAGTTCTGTGATCTTTGCAAGCACTTGGCAAATTTGCAAGACACCTGAAGTCTCATGATGCTTCTTATTTCATAAGTGAAATAAAAGGGGCAGGTCTTCAGAAAATGAAATTAGTGGAGCTACCTGGATGTCTGCTTGCTGATATATTTCCTAGAGAATCCAATGCAATAATCTTTTTTAATGTGCAAAGACTGAATTATGCAGAAAGAAACCTCTATGTATTCTTTATTCTGCTACAAATTTTCAACTCAGAAAAAATAAAGCAACCTACAAGAGTGATGCAGTGCAAAAACTGGGTGGTGGTTTGAATGCATCAGAACTGGATGCTTCTCTGCTTAGCTATGGTGCTTTCTATACGTTGCCTGAGGCTATACTGGCCTAAGCCCTCCTTACTGCGTTTTTGTCAAGTAGCTGGGTTGGATTGCCCAGCTGAGGAAATGGTCTCTGTCCTCCAGAGGTTCTGTTCCAGAGACTTTTCCTTGAGGAGACCCTCTGAACCAATGCAAGGGCTTGGAGAGCATCCCCGCCATCCCTGGAGGACTGGCTGGCTGGATTCTGGGACTTGGGGTTAGTGATTCTATGGAGCATGACTGTCCTGCTCTCATGTGGGGCAGGGGAAGAGGTGTCTGGCTGACTGGACCTGTCCTCACCCACCAGGGGAGCGCCCACCACCTCAATCCTCAGGCAGCTCTGGGCCTCCACAGTGCCCAAGCAAGATTCAGGATCCACCTTTCTAACGAGCTAATGGAGGTAGTGGACAGTCAGCTAAAGACCTAAGTGGGAGTTACTGAAACTGCTATATACAAGTACCTGAGATGTTTCTGGTGATTTAGATGATTTCAGCTGGGAATTAGTTGATTTTCTTCATGGCATAGAATCATAGAATCTTTTGAGTTGACTCCAACTCCCCTGCAATGAGCAGGGACATCTACAACTAGATCAGGTTGCTCAGATCCCTCTCTAGCCTGACCTTGAATGTCTCCAGGGATGGGGCATCCACTATCTCTCTGGGCAACATATTCCTGTGCCTCATCAACCTTATCCTAAAAAATTATTGCCTTATATTCAACTGAAATACCCCCTCTTTCAGTTTGAAACCATTTCTCCTTGTTCTATTACAGCAGACCCTGCTAGAGAGATTTCTTATAGCTCCCCTTCAGATACTGAAAGGCCACTATCAGGTCTCCCTGGAGCCTTCTCTTCTCCAATCTGAATAGACCCAGCTCTCTAAGACTGTCCTCATAGGGGCGGCATTCCATCTCTTGGATTTTTTTTGTGGTTCCCCTCTGGATACACTCCAGCAGATCCACATCTCTCCCCTTACTGAGGACTTCACATCTAGATGCAGTACTCCAGGTGAGGTTTTATCAGCACAGGGTAGAGGGGCAGAATCACCTCCCTTACCCTTCTGGCTATGCAGGCCAGGATATGGTTGGCTTTCTAGGCTGTGAGGGCATATAGCTGGTTTCTTTCCAACTTGCCATCCACCAGTAGCCCTAGACCTTTTTGGCAAGGTTGTGCTCAATCCTTACATCCCTCAGCTTATATTGATACTGGGGTTGCCATGACCCAGGTGCAAAGCCTTGCACTTGGATGAACATCATGAGGTTCATGTGGGTTCACTTCTTGAACCTGACCAGGTGTCTCTGAATGGCATCCCATCCCTTGAATGTGTCAACTGCACCACACAGCTTCATACCCATCAAATCCAAATCTTTCCATTCTGGAAAGAAGGATATTATCTAAGATGATGTCAAAGGCCTTATTGAAGTCCACATAGATGACATCACTGCTCTTCCCTTGTCCATTGACACAGTTATGCCATCATAAAAAGTGACAAGTTTGGTCAGGCAGCATTAGTGTCCCGTATGATGCTGTGTTTTGGCTTCAGGAAAAGAACAACGTTGATAGCACACCAATATTTTAATTGTTGCTGAGCACTGCTGTACGTAGCCGAGAACTTTTCAATTTCTCACCTTCTTGTACTGTCCTACCAGCAAGGAGTCTACCATCAGGACAGCTGACCTCAACTGGTCAAAGGACATTGAATGTCCTTTGTACTGTATGTACTATGTACTATATGTACTATGTACTATAATGACATAATGTGGAAAACCATAAAACTGAGGGCAGTTGGCTGGGGCACAGTTGCAGCTTGGGGACTTACAGGCATAGGTTGGCTGGTGTTGAGCAATTGCTTTGTTGAGCACTTGTTTTGTACGCACACACACAAATATATATATGTACATAAATACCACTACTGTTATTTCTCTATTTGTTTTCTCTCTTAGTAAATAGCTTTTATCTCAACCTATGAGTTCTACTTTATTTTTTCTGATTCTCTCCACCATCCCCACTGACAGAGGGTGGGTGGTGAGTGAAAGTCTGTGTGGTGTTCAGCTGTTATCTGCAACAATGAGAGAAGTGTTGTAAAGCATGACGAAGATTGAAGTGACCAAACTGTACAAGTACATGTATCATGCTGTTGTGTTCCACCATCAACATTAAGGGACTTGTAGAGACAGATAGCATGAGTCCCTAATCAGGATCATCAAGGACATGTGGCATCACATAGCCTCACTACTGCTCTCAGTTTCTTACTCTTGGGGTTGAGTCCAAGAGAACACAAAGCAATGGTTAAAAATAAATGCACAAATCTGCCTTATGAATATTTTTTGTATTTCAGGTTTGAATTCATTCAGGCTGTTTGTGGCAGCAAGAGATGGCCATGTAAAGGCTGTTCTATTTTGCTTAATTTGCCAGCAAAGAGGGTTTTCCTGCTCCTATTTTTTTTTTTTTTTTTTTTTTGTCCCATGACACAATGCCAGCATTGATAGGAAATATCAAAGAAGCCATAAAGGTGACCCTAAAGGAGCTCTGTAAAGTTAAACAAGCCTAGAGGGCTGTCTGCCATAAGTTGAGATTCCACTTGTACTGACAGTGAGATGCAAAATGTCAATACTTTCATAAACATTCCCCTCATATGTGTAATTAATTCCTAGGTGGTTCACTTCTGCTAATGGCAGATGTGTTGCTATCTTTGCTTGCAGTCCTAATTACTGGTCAACCATGGGATTTCCTTGAATTACATCCAGTCTGGATAAAGATTTGCTGCCGGGCAACCTAATAGTGCAAAGGATAAAACAGAAATCCAATACAGTAGGCTCTTTCCTTCCCCTCTTTATTTTAGTGGGAGAAAAAAGTACCTGGGAGATATTTATTAAAAGCAGTGGCAATGTGACAAGAACTGCAAATCAAGCCTATGGCTGAATTGGCATTGAAGTTACCTAAGAAAGATTTCTCCTAAGGGTGATGGTTGTGAAGTCCAGAGTCACCGTACTACGTTACTCTCACTGCTGGGAAACACTTGCTGGGAGCAAGTGAATGTTGTTAGAACAGCTGCTGCTTATGCTTTGCTAACAGAGCAGAAAAAAAGTATCTGCCATGCCAGTTGCTCTTTTGTCTGTCTTGCAATCCTGAAATGCTCTATCGTGTTATGGTGCATGGGCCAATTTCACTTTCTGTGATACCTGCATGTCATTTAACTGTGATTGCTGAGGAAGCCCATTCAGTTAGGTGCAAAGAAAGTAATTTGACCATCTGTTTTCTATGAAGGCCTAAGGAGCCTTGAATATCTCCAGGGTTGGTTAGGATAACAGCAGCATAATGTGCCAGTCTGAGCATCTTTTGAAGCCTTTCAACTTCCTGAAACAGGCAGTCATTCTCTAAGAGCAATATATTCCCAGAGCTGTATTTCTTCCTTTCTATTTAACTGATGACAGTATTCTTTGAAAAATACCAAAGCATGTCTACACAGCTTCTGTCTGGACTTTACATATATTAGGACTTCCCTGAATGCATCTATAGCAGCAGTCCTAACTGCTGGACTCTCTGACGGGGTGGCTTGGAGCTATCCTGAGCTTATGACATGCTTTTCCCACTGAGACCATAAGCCCAATGAGCAGACAGTCTTCACAGGTTACTGTAAACAAGAAAATGAACAACACACAAACCTGTAATCAGTTGCTTACATAAATAAAATACTTATTACCCCTAACTAGATGCCTACTGTTCAGTTGAGTCAGAGGTTAAAGACAGAACTGATTAGCAAACTGGAGAAAATGTCCAACTGTTCTGATATGAAAGATGATATTTTCCACATGAGAGATTTTGAAAATTTGAGAAAATATTACTGATATCCAACTTTTTTTTTTTTTTTTTTTTTTTTTAATTGGGAAACAAGCAATTTCAAAAAACCTTCCATTTTACTTACAAAGCAACATGTGTATTTGTTTGGGGGGAAGTGTTTTATGGATTTACCATCTATAATTGAAGCTAACCCTTCATCAGTAATTCTTAGCTGCATAACTAGAAATTTTCCACTTGTTGGGATCTCGTTTGGTTCTAGGGGTTGTGTCTAAGCAATGAGCCTGGCAAATGAGCCTGTCTTTGTTGGCTCTAACTGAATTGTGTGTTTCACATACATATGTAGAAACACACAGAAAAAGAGTATTTAATCTCAACTGATTGTGACATTTAAGATATTTCTTCAAGCATTAGTTAATATTCTGTGTGCCCTTACATAAACTAGAAAATTGTGCCTATAACAGTATTTCATGAATTATGTTCTTACCTGTTTCTTCATCCTATGTGATTATGCTTTACAGTTTCCTAATGAATCATACAAAGAAATCCAGGAGAAAAAAAAAAACTAAGAGCAAAACCCTGAGGTAGAACTTGTCTTTTTGTATCTGTACACAAAGCAAATGTAAAAATAAGTCACCTGAACTGGTGACAGTGCTGTGCCTGTGCACAGGAATTGCCTGGCTACTGCCTAAACTACTGGGTGAGCAGCAGGTGAGAAGATGTGACTAATCCAGGGAGCAAGCCATGCACCTGAGTGACTGGAAGGAGTGGACCCAGGCTCCACCCATCCTCACCCTTATTTAAGTGTTAGCAGTCAAGAGAAGCTCTATCTCTGCATAGTAATAGCACTTTTTTTTTTTTTTTTTGAGTTGTTAGTGGTTGCTGAACAAGTCAGTTCATTATCATCTCCCTTTGCTTCATGGTGCCTGTATTCTAGCTGAAGGTGCTGCTGCTAGGCTGTCCTTCTCAGCTAGGCTGTCCTTCTCAGCTAGGCTGTC